>NC_090929.1:1606686377-1606986377 GCF_040938575.1 Ambystoma mexicanum | reverse complement strand
CTTAAATCCAGTGTTTCATGGGTTAAGGACGCTGCAGGTGTTGTAGTTATGTAATTCCCATATTATTATGTAGAATTCAGTTTCCCAATCCAAATTCAAGGGGTGACTTCCTTAGTTTCCTTGGTTTGGTCACTGAGTTTGCATTATATGAGTCACATCTTCAACTTCACTTATTTCCAAGAATATTAAAAAAACTACCCTACACCAGAAAGCTGGAAGCTGCATGAGGCGGGTCTAAGGTTTTCATGGGAATGTTTATTGTCTCCTGTGCGGCAGAAAAAAGAAAGGCTAACATCGGGGTATATCAAATCCTAAATGAGCACTGTGAAAAGCTATTAAGCAGTCTTTAGTAGAGCGGCAGGGGACCCCTAAAGCCTGTGGGGGCCCACTTTCCATTGAAAAGTTTGAAATGCCCTGATGCCCGCCTTGCCAATGTAGACAAGTTCTGGATCGGAGCCAGACATTGAATGTGACTTCATGAAAAGTGTGCTACCAGGGCTGAGGCCCTTGCAGTGACCGCGTGCAGGTCAAGGGGAGTTCTCAAGACCTTCGCCGGATATCCCCCCCCCAATGACTTGCTTGCACATGGCAGGTGAACCACGGTTTACCCTGCAGCATTTCTGAGACTGAGTCAGGTTGTTTTTGAGAAAACACAATTACACGTCCTGACTTCTTGCTGTGGTTAAAGTCCACCACCAAAATAAGATGTTCTTTGTTAAAAAAAAAAAGGGGGGGGCATTGATTTGAAAGAACAGTGGTACGCCCCTGGCATACACACTAGGCCGCTTTCTCCTGGAAAACTTTGTGTTGCCATAGTTTAAAGGTTGCCAGCAGGGGCTTGTCATATCTGCAAAGCTCAGCGTGTCCCGCTCTCTGAAGATCACCAGGGAAGGCTGCAGTGCCAATCAAGGCAACAAAAAGTGGGCAAACTCTCTTGCCTGGTGGCACATTACATTTTAAAGAGATGCCTCGAGTTTTTGGGAAAATGCCACTCGTTCCTTTGACAGGTACTCTGGACCCCCACTTAAAAACAGGGAACTCCGAGAGGGTTCTCGAAGGCATTCTTTCCTTAGCCATAAGCTGACCGTCCTCTGCAACAATCTGGCCTCATTCAAGGAGACGCCCACAGTAAAGATGGGGATGCACTGTGCAGTCCTGTCTTTTTGTAATTGTAATTGGTTATTTATAACACGCGTAATACCAAGAGGTTTCTAAGCGCAGACCCGGGGATCGAACCTGTGTTGCTCTGTGTCGTCTTGCTTCCAAGGCGAGCACTTTGCCCCTGTGCTATCCTCCCTTTCCTGCTCATAATCCCAAACAGCGTGGTTTCTACTTCGGGAAACCTTCTGCCATTACCTTCCACTCAGCAGAAATCTCCATTGATAGGAAATTCCCATTGACGGAACCCTCCATGGATGGTACAAGCCACAACTGCATTGGGGGGGGTTCCATGCCAATGCCGGCCTCCACCTCCCTCCAATGAAACTGTAGCAGTGTCAGCCCAGGGGGGAAGGAAAACTGCTCAGATTAAGACCTTCCTCAAGTAGTCCTGTCTGGAAGGTGGTTCAGGGGGATTTCCAGAAGCCAAAGCCACCCCCGCTCTGAAGTATGCCAAAGCCCCTTCCTCCCAGGGGCAATCGGGAGTCCTGCACAGTGCACCCTCAGGTCAGGCTGTCATGTCGGCCAATGTTGTGGTAGAACGCAGAGACAACAATCATTTTCATAAGGAATTGCCCCAGCTCATAGAGTGTGCAAGCTTGATGTCACTCTGTACTCCTGGAGGTGAGCCGCCTCTCTTCTATGCGCTCTAGATTGGTAAAGGTCAGGCCTTACGACAGTCTCCTTGATATGATATGATATGATATGATATGGCATGTATAACGCGCCTATACACAAGTGTTTCAAGGCGCGAAATGATGGGCTGAGTTCACTCTTGAAGGCTAAAGGTCTGGGGCTGGTTTGTTTGTTTGTTTATTTTATTTGCTTGTATAGCGCACAAAGCCCTAGGGCATCTGGGCGCTTTTCTTAGGTACATGATACATAATATAAATACAATGGAATATGCAGGGCAACACAGAGTACAGAGAAGTGCAAGTATACAGAGAAATGCAGTCGAGTGTAAAGACAAGAATATATACAATATATACACAGTTTCGGGTTTACAGAATGTACAATCTCTTTGGGACAAGGTGAGAGCTACTAGGATAGCTGGTGGCAAGAATAGCCAGTAGCCTTGGGGTAAGGCCTACTGTGGCTCTGGGCATGGTCAGGTGGGACGCAAAGGTCTAGAGATCACGGTAGGTCAGTTAAGATGTTATTAGTTAATTAGGGTGGATGCAGGAGTAGCCAACATTTTATTTTGTTTAGAAAAGAGAGGAACACAGTGTCCGTTTTTAGATCAAGGGGGAGTCTGTTCTAGGTTTTGGCAGCTAATAGGGGGAAACTGGAGCCCCCTGCTTTCTTTAGTTTAAAAGAAGGAATGTTTAGCCAGTGTGGGCAGGTAACCTGAAAAGGCTCAGGGGGCTGCACAAAGCTAAGGAGCACTCTAGGTCATGAAGAGCATCTGATGCCCAGAAAAGCGCCTGTTTGATTGTGCAGGAGACAACTAGCGACACACACGGGTGTGTAAAAGTAGGTCACCAACAAGGACAGGGCGTTTGTCAAATTGTGAGGCAGAATGCAGTAGAAATGCCTCTGATGTCCAGGAGAAAGTCCCTCGGGGAGAAGCTTGATGTCTGAGTGCAGACTGTGGGGGAGCTCACTGATTGCCAAAGACCAAAGCAGCAAGCACAGACCTTGTGCGAGCCAGCTAAAGTGTCTTTCGCAATATAGAGAGCCCTTAAAATCAGCCCTTATATTTCTTTTAGGGTACCCTCTTGTGTGCTGGATTATAAGGAGCGGAGCTGCGAGCCTGAGGTGCCAGCCAGTCTGCAGCAGTCCACATCGTTGTGCAGGAAGTGCCTACTAAAGCCGTTTGTCACTGCTGAGCGGTGAGCGGAACTGCGAGCCTGAGGTGCGAGCCAGTCTGCAGCAGTCCGCTGCAGACGCGCAGCCGAAGCCGCATGGAGCCAGAGGTCCGACCTCTGAAAGTTTTGAAAAGTGTGAAAACCTTCCCGAAGGACTCACCGTCAACAAAATCAGCAAAGTCGGGGGGGACAATGAGCCTGGGTACAAGGAAGAGGAGTAAGTCTGATTCGGCACCAAGACCGACTGCAACGCCCTCGATCCGAGACTTTCTATCTACAACCCCTGGGCAGACTCGTGTACCGGACCCACCACACGGACTCGTCCACGGACTCGTCCACAAAAACAGAGCAGAAATTACCAGCCTACCTGATCCCCGAGGGCAAGTGCGAGTGCCTGCTTCCTTGACGGCGTTCCAGTCCATGTCCCCGTTATCGATGGAGGAACGAGCAGACGAGTGGCTCAATCCAACCGCTCTAGGGGACCGCGGGACGGGAGGCCAAGTGAGGCAGCGTATGCCTCCTCCCGCTCCCCAGGACCAAACAACCAGGCCGGCGCCACGAAATGGACCACCACCGGGCGCGGTCGGAGGAAGGTGCCCGCCCGATCCAAATCGTCAGTCGTGCAGCGGGATTGAAGAAGGCCCGGAACTGGAGCGAAATGAGGACCGGATTGAAGTCATTTCCCCGGCTAAACCAGAGAGCAATACCGAAGTTCATCGAAGTTGCGTCCGTAACTCAGACAAGATGGGTTTACGGGGGTTAAAAGAGCCAGGTGAGGGATTAGAGCCAAACGAAGTAACCGAAATAACTGACCTATCGCCTCACCGTACAACAAGTAAGGGGGAGAGAAGGAACCCTAGCGCTGAAGGGGAAGCGGGGATGAAGCCCCCAGTTACAACAGAAAAAGGCAATTCTGAGTCCAATGTGATCCGCATTCAAGCATTGCTCCACAACACTTATCCTGACTGCAACAAAACCACGCAACGGCTGGGCAATAGTTTGGCAAGGGCCCCCAAGTCCTTTAGAGAGACCAGCGACAGAGTGATAGACGCCGACCCTGACAAAGGCACGGAATCGGATGAAGATGGTTTGGAGAGTGAAAATCAAACGGAGGGAGAGCCGGAGGACTCGAACAAGGAAACTGACGGCGAGCAACTCAAAACTGGATCGGGTGAAAAAAGGAAAAAGAGAAACAAAACCAACACCCCGGCCAAAGCCAGGCCACAAGGATCAAAAAAGACGGCGAACACAAGAGTGTTAAAGAAAACTCTACTGGTGGAACAAAAAGCAAGGAAAAGCACCAGAAGAGGCGGACCAATTCCAAAAGGGTTGCCCTATCCACTTTTGTCATGCCCGCTAAAGGTTTTCTTCCCACAACAACACAAAAGAAAACAGAGTATAGAGACGGAAATATCCGACGCCGAAATGCTTGAAATGGCAATCGAACCTCAGCCCGCCCAAAAACAGAGGAGAACTGACTCATCTACAACATTAAGAGACAAACAAGGGCAGATTGAGGCCACCCCTCAGGAAAAAGCTACGACACCCACAAAAGAACCGTGCACGGATACAGAAAAACCAAATGTGGTTGAGAGTCCAGCTACTTGCCCATCAAACTCAAAGGGCCACCCAAGAGGTAGGATCCCCATCGCCCAGACCCAAAGTGCCTCAAAAGGGGTTCAGGAAGAAGAGGGGGTGAAAGTGGTCCAATTAGATAGGGACCCGAACCGAATGTCCCAGTTACAGCAGGACAGAGATTACCGTCTGGCCTGGACAAAGCCCCATCTGTCCATGGGTCAGTCCAATTCAAGCTTTATGACAATAGGGGACCTGTCCAAACCGCACAATGAAAATCTGCATATGAAATTTGGATTCCAGAGAAACTCGGTAAACACCGATAGGAATCCAAGATCACCAGTGGAATGCCTGGCCCTGGACTCATCAGCACCATTGAGAAGATCCGATAAAACTCAAGTCTCGCCTAAAAAGAGATGACTTAGTGATATTGCAGTGGCATTACAAAATGAATCACCAAACAAGAAACCGGACATGATTGCAATCATGTCGGCCATGACCATCGTTTTAGCACCTTTCTGTAAACTGTATGAAGCGATCAAAGAAAACGTACATGACAACACAGCAATCTTATCGAATTTGATGGAGAAATTAGTCAGCCTCATTCCAGCAACTGCAGATAAAGTTCAAAATCAGAAAATCCAGTGGGAAAGAAAAATCGAAGCCCTGGAGAAAAAGACCGAGAACATGGAAACCCTGATCAGAACTCCACTATCAAGAACATCACGTCCCGAGGTAACAGATAAAGCTCAAAATCAAAAAACCCAGTGGGAAAGAAAAATCGAAGCTTTGGAAAAAAAGATTGAGACCATGGAAATCTTGAACAGAAATTCACTAGTAAAAACATCTGCCCCCGAAGAAGCAGGGGAAGAGGCCGCAGTGCGGTCAAAGGGAAAAGAGAAAAGCCTTTTGATACTGACACAAGAGAAAATCGAAGGGGGTCAACATGCCAAATCACAAAAGATACAGCCGCCTATAACCCTCCAGACGGAAAGGAAGTTAAACCCCAAGATGGATACCAAGGGATTCCAACATGGCCGCCGGAGCAGGAAGACGTAAGTGAGACGTGCTCCCGCCGGGCCTTTCAGCAGCACTGTAATTAGCAACGATCCGGAGGGTGGCAGTACCTACATCCGGCACCGAACATCGTCCAAAGACACAGGACGCACACTGGAGAAGTTTCCCCGAGCCCCGACATCCAGAGACGCCGCGGAGAGGAATCCCCCTCCCCCACCGCACCGACGAACCATCCGACGCGCCCGAGGGAGCGGAGCGGCGCGGGGCGAGGCGGTCCACCACGTGATACACAGGAGGTAGACGGCAAGGACTGTCCAGGAAGGAGTGAGGCCCAGCATCGCAGTGCCCGCAGAGGCGATCAGAGAGTCGGCGGACTGGCGAGGTGGAATCGGCGCCTTCCGACACCAGCTGAACTCGTGGAGGGAGCGGGGGAGAAGCAGGAGGCACACCGAACACAACCCGATGCCCAGAGCCGAGGGGCACCAGCAGTAGTCCCCGGCCCGGTGGACTGGAAGGTGAGGCCCCCCCATCCGCCAGATCCCACCCCCAGCCCTAGCGAAGCGGCGGGCGGACCCCGAGAGCGCTAGGGGGAATCCCATATCCCCCACATGGCCATAACAGGCGGCGGGAACCACAGGAAGCCCTGACAAGATAGCCACAACAAGGGAAGACCATTCCCCCCCTCCTACGCACGACGGAACTGGACTGGGGACAGAGAAGCGCAAAGGGGAGAGTTAATCCCCCCTCTAAGACCCCCCCCCCAAAAACCACCATCACCCCAAACCGAAGCACGCAGCAGGCCCGCTCAAGCTAACACAGCGCAACCATCGAACAGAGAGGGGAAGACATGGACGAGATTCGCGGCGGTGATTATCTGTTGGAATTATGTCTACAGCGAAAGTGAAGGGAGGGGGAACCCAACCGAACCAGCAATCCGCTAAGCAGGACTCCAGCCTTATACAGATGTGGGCAGCGGAGACCCCAGTATCGACGAGATGTAGGCCCCTGGAAGCCATGCCGACAGCATCGGAAGCAGACCACATCGCCTCCAGCGACCTACCCCCAACGAAAGAAGATATGCACTCCTGGTTTAAAGAGCTACAAGATAAGCTCATGTCGACAGTTCAGGACCAATTTGCTGCAATCAAACACGACATGCAGCAGGCAATCCATGATGTTAAACACGACATTGCGAACCTGGAAGAAAGGACTGATACCCTAGATAAAATAGTGCAAAACGCAGAAGAAGAGGTTCTACAAAACAGCGAAACTCAAGAGCACCTCGTCCGTTTGACCCACAATCTGGAAATACAGTGCGAGGACCTAGAAAACAGGTCCCGCAGATCGAACATACGCATTAAAAATATGCCAGAATCGGTCACGGACAGGGACCTAAGGAAAGCGGTGCAGGAGGTCTTCAGGGATATCATAGAAGCACAAGACTCGGAGGCAGTGGGGATAGACTGTATCCATAGAGTGGGCCCAAAACGCACAGGGGCACCAGGGGAGAGACCCAGAGACGTTTTGGCTGCTCTATCCTCCTACCCGCAAAAAGAACTCATACTACTGAGAGCGGGGCAGCTTGAACAAATCAGGATGAATGGGGTGGACATTCAGCTGTTTCAAGACCTATCTGCCGTAACACTCCAAAAAAGAAGAGAAATGGCCCCACTCACTAGAGAACTGGTCAAGAGAGAGAGAAAATATAAATGGACATTCCCTTTCGGTCTACTGTTTGACTGGGGGGGTCAGCAAAGGAGGGTGACCACCATGGAAGAGGGGCTGGGCATCATGGATATCCAGACAGATGAGCCATCGACCAAAAATGGAAAAAAGAAGGGGGAGCAGCAGAGCAGACCAGGGGGATGGGAAAGGGTCCGCCAGAAAAGGAAACGACAAGGAAGGGGAAATGAAGAGTCAAATAAAACAAACTAAAGGATGTGAATCTACAGCTCAAGAGAATCGGTGCCCAGAGGCTGAACATGCTTTGCGGAACAGTATCCAATGATGGAATTCGTACTGAACAGACTCAATAGGCCCGGTGTGGAACTGGAACGACTCACATCGAGGCCAAGGGATGACGCAGGGTTTAGGACTCCCCACTGGGGCGTGGCTTGGAGTCGATGGCGGGCAGAGGCTGATCTGCCGAGCTCCGGCCGAGACGCCGTTTCCTGATCCTTTTTCTCCGGTACACGAGTAGCTGCAGCTAGCGGAAAAGCATGCGACGGTGGGAGAAGCGATCCTCGTCAAGAATCACCCGAGGGTTTGGAATTTTGGAACCCCTTGGGGGAAGAGGAGGCTCCGGAACGTACCCCCTCCCCCATCGCGCTTCGATCCAAGATGGCGCCCTGCACAGCTTAACAGAACCTCTGAGCTGACGACCTCCACCAACGCGCTTTGGGACTTGGCACCGGGGGCGGGGTGAAGTGGCAACGCTCGCCAGAGCGGACCCCCGCCTGAATTGGATCAGACCCGACAACGGCCCCCGTGCCCCTGACCTTCGCCGTGTGTGGGCCGCCCATGCTAGTCCAACCAGCGCATCACGCACAACACACGGGAGATCCCGCATCGCCGGTGTCCCGCAACACTGCCGCCCAACCCGAATCCCGCAGACGGTGCTGTGCGAGGGGACACACGCAGCCACCTCCAGGAAGCAGAAGCAGAGATATCGGAGGTACCGCTGCCGTGGCACTCCGCCCCACAGGCCACGAGGACACGATTCCAGCCGAAGCAGACGAAGGTCCTGAAGTTTAAGGTGCGTGAGACCACACAATACCCCCGAGTGGGCCCCTAACCGCTGCCGCATCCTGAGACCGCCTGCACTTGGCTCCCCAGCTGGTCTGCCTTGGACACATAATTGGCCCCACGCATCGGGGGGTGTCAATTCCCATCCCCCGGCCCCGATTCACCGAGGGGCCCCAACTTTCACCCTAACGGCATCCCAGCAACTTAGCCCCAGGACAACTGTTATCCCAAGATGGCCACCAAGAACAAGGCTAGGGCTGTCACCATGGACTCCTTTGTCTCAGCCAAGGCAAAGACCTCCACCCAGGCCAGAACTAGCCTTTCTGAAATTACTCGACCAAGCGAAGGGGAGGCCAACGATAATCACTCCCAGATATTGGACGCCATTGCCTCATTGAGAACCCATATAGACTCTAAAATCGGCGAGTTCAAAATTGACATACAACTCATTCGACAGGATGCCCGCAACTTGGCGGGGAGGGTGACGATCATCGAGAATTCCACAGAGGAAACGTCCGGGGCCACCTCGGCCCTGCAGACCGAAGCCTCAGATCTAAAGAGGAAGGTAGCCTTCCTAGAAGAAAAGGCGGAGGAAGCCGAAGGCCGGGTTAGACGGGGAACATCAGGATCCTGGGCATCCCGGAGGGGACCGAGGGCTCGAACACCACATCCTATGTTCAAACCCTCCTGTTACAAGAGATTGGGGCCGGAAAGCTGACTCAAGGCTTCTCGTTTGAGAGGGCCCATAGATCCCTCCAGAAACGCCCTCCCCCCGGCTCGCATCCACGGCCCATAATGGCTAAGATACTGAACTTCCAAGATAGAGAAATCATCCTACGACACTCCAGGGAAATAGGTCCTATCGAAAGGGGGGACGCTAAAATCACTATATACCCCGACTACACTCAGAAAGTACAGAGGGAGAGGAACTCATTCGTCCCGATCAAAGCGAGGCTTCGTCAACTGAACCTCAAATACAGGTTTCTTTACCCCTCGCGCCTAAGAGTCATCCACAATGGGCGAACGATATTTCTTGATAACCCGGAGGCGGCCAACATGTGGCTTGAAGACAATAACTTCGCTGACGGCAAGGATGCCCCTCGGAAAGCAGACTAAATCCTTGAGCCCTTCGTCATCGCCTCCATGAGGTCACAAAGTGCAAAAGAATTGCTAGCAACCGGAATCCAGCAGGTAATAAAATCAACAGTTTGAAGTAGGAAACGGCCCTCGCTCGGCCCTGCCGCCTCACACCAAACCTACCCCCTGCAAAAAACCCAATAGGGCCAGTTCATCGCCCGACCCAGCTCGCGCCCGAGTCCCGGATGGGTTCAGAAGGCTCGAGAGCGCCTGAGCACCGCAACAGTGTTGTAGTCGCTCGGCGCACCAGTTTGAGTTATGTTATTAGTTCTATTAGTATCACAGTCTATGCATCATTAATGTTGATAAAATACAAGATGGTGGCAAGATATGACCCAAGAGTCCATGTTCCCGGGGCCCTCCGCCTGCAGTGCGCCACCTGTGGTTCGTTGTCCCACCAGGCCAAAAGGTTGGAACCCCATGCTGAAACCGAAACACCGACTTGATGGCGTCACAACTTATCGTGATGACATGGAACGTGAGGGGAATGGGCTCGTACCTCAGAAGGAATCGCGTACAGTCCTACCTCAGGAGGAAGAAAGTTTCGATTGCAATATTACAAGAGACCCATTTCACGGAGGACGCTATGTCCAAATTAGCGGACCGATGGGAAGGGACTATGAGAGGGTCTCCATACTCCAAATATGCGAGAGGTGTGCTAATATGGGTGAACCCGAATGTGCCCTTCCAGCTACAAGGGTGGGATTCCGACAAGGAAGGAAGATACGTATCAATGTGGGGCACCATAGAACAGACCCCGATCTGCCTCACTAACACATACTTTCCACAGCATGGAATCCCGTCATACCTAAACACGTTGAGCGCCAAACTGGCACACCACCGAGATCGAACCTTCATATGGGGGGGAGACCTCAACTGCGTCATGGACACAAGTATGGACAGATCACGCCCTCCTCCCCAACCAAGCAATCCCGCATCTAGCACTTTGACGGAAATACTCGACCAACTTAACCTGGTGGACATCTGGAGGCTACAACACCCAGCAGCTAGAATCTACTCACACTACTCAGCCCCACACAGCGTCCACACAAGAATTGACTATTTGTTTGTTGATAAGGAACAGACACCATTGGCTACATCCACAGAATACTTGGGGAGATCTATCTCCGACCACTCCCTGCTGGTCATGCAATGGCAACTAAGGGGACCCAAACCCCCGATCCCCATGTGGAGGATGCCCACCGCAGCATTATAAGACCCTGAGTTCAGAGAGGACCTCGCCGAGAGGCTAGAGGAATACGTCGAAATCAACAAGGGATCGGTGTCCACCTGGACCACATTGTGGGAGGCCATGAAGGTGGTTACCAGGGGAGAAATCATATCAAGAGCTGGTGGCACCCGTAGACAACTAAAGTCGACTCTTGAGGCACAGGAATCAGAGATCACACGCCTGGAATCCACCCCTGATATCTCCCCGGAGATTGAGAAGAACCTGAAAACAGCCCGTAAAAAATGTCGGGAATCATGGGACAGATTGGAGAAATTTGACTTTGCAACATACACCGCTAGATCCCACAGAGAGTCGGACAAACCGGGTAGACTGCTTGCTTGGCTCTGCAAGCGAGAACACCCCAAACACCTACCAACGGAGATATGGGATGAAGAAGGTGTATCACACAAGACGCAAATGGAGATCAATGAAGCTTTCGCCAAATTCTATTCCAAATTGTATGCCCATGAATCCCAGTTGCCCATCGCAGAATTAATAGAAACACTGGAGGAGATAGGCCTCCCCCTAATATCCAGAGAGCAGAGAGAGGAGCTGGACTTGGAAATTACTCCTGAAGATGTGAAAGTGGCCATCAGGTCGCTCGCTAAAGGCAAGGCCCCCGGCAGTGATGGCCTCCCGCCTGAGTTTTACAAAACGTATGAATCCATTCTCACCCCCATCCTGCACGAAGTTTACCAGGAAGCCTACACAAATGGTCTCCTGCCCAACACCATGAAAGAGACCATAATCATCCCCATGCTTAAGCCGCACAAGTCACCCACCAATTGCGATTCCTACCGACCTTTGGCCATGCTAAATTATGACAGTAAGATTCTCACCTCTATACTGGCCAACAGACTCGCTAGAGTGCTAGGATCCATAATCCATGAAGACCAAAATGGATTCGCCCCAGGGCGCAACACTACAGCCAACCTAAGGAGGCTACAACACATCATGGCCGAAACCCACGACCGTGAAGAAGACCTGGCGATACTGTCACTCGACGCCTTCAAGGCCTTCGACTCCATCTATTGGGAGTGGCTAGTGGAGGTTTTAAGGAGCTTCGGTTTTGGTGGGGGCTTCATCAGATGGATCCAGGTACTTTATAACTCGCCAATGGCCAGGGTTAAAACAGGCAGAATTGTCTCGGAATCCTGGGCAATACAAAGAGGCACGAGACAGGGATGCCCACTCTTGCCCATGCTGTATATACTGGGACTGGAACCGATAGCCATATATTTCCGTCAACAGTTCTTTGATGCTGGCATTAAGGTGGGCAATGTCTACAATATAATATCATTGTATGCGGACGATGTACTTCTATACTTGAGCAACCCCGAGGTCAACGCACCGACAGTACTGGGGGTACTTGACAATTATGCGAAATACTCAGGAATACAATTCAGCAGACACAAATCCTCTGCATTCCCCCTAGCCAGACTACGGGGCATTACAGAAAACGACCTCCCGCCCATTGGGATAAAGTGGCAACTCGACAAGTTCCGCTACCTAGGAATCAATTTGGGCCACACTCCACAACTCACGGATGAGCACAACACAGAAGTTGCGGTAACCAGCCTTCAGTGATCAATAAGATTTTGGTCCAAACTACCACTGTCAATGGTGGGCAGAGCGGCGATTGCTAAGATGATAATTCTTCCCCGATTCCTGTACTTCTTTGTCAACATTTGCCACTACGTCCGCCCGCCCTTCTTAAAGACACTAGAGGCCATTATTAAAGACTTTTTGTGGGGTCCCCACAGGCACAAACTGACACTGGCCACGCTGTCTCTCCAACATAAAGAAGGAGGAATAAAACTCCCAGATCTCCAGCTCTACTATTTGGCTGCCCAGCTCAGTCACATCACGAAGTGGCTGTCAGACGAACCATCGGCCGAATTGGGACTACTGAGGCAATCTCCCACAAACTTAATTCCCAAAGAAATTCTATGGTACCCTCCTCGGCTACCCTCCGAACCCCCGCTGGTTGTTAGGCTAGGTAGGCAAATATGGGCCAGGACCAGCCACATAAGGCAAGTGAAACATCCGTACTCTCCAGATAACCCCATAATGGTGGATGTGTGCAAAACGGAGGCGGAACTCCCCACTCCCAGGAGATGGGAGGAAGCAGGCATATACACATGGGGAGACTTGTTCACAGAAGGGGAATTTAGGGACTTCGAGTCGCTACAAGACATTGAAGGACTATCCAAAGGCCAGTTTCTCTGGTACCATAGGATTAAACAGATCGCCAAGAAGCAGTGGAACAGCTGGCCAGAAGAACCCACCCCAGACCCGCTACTACAGGAAATGCACGACCTTTCGGATGGATGGAGACCGATTTCCAGACTTTACAACAAGCTTATCGACAAACCTAACCCCAAAGGACAGACTCTGAAGGCGATATGGGAAGCGGATCTTGAATCCCCACTTATCGATAAGGAATGGGAAAGAGCATTAATATACCCCAAGAAAGTGTCGCGGAATTCCAGATTCGGACAAATACAGCTGAATGTCCTCTACCGGACATATACGACTCCCCACAGGGTTGCTTCATTCAACAAGAAGGTATCCCCGGCATGCCCATGGTGTGGGAACGACAAGGCAGACATGATCCACATGTTCTGGACCTGCACTAAAGTGATGTCACTCTGGTCCAAAGCTAAACAATCCTGCCTAGAAGCTGGAATGGAAAGGTACGACTGGACACCCGGAGAATGCCTACTAGGAACATACCCCAGACCAAGCAAACTCAAACATGTGGTGAAACTGATGGACATCTCATGCATACTGGTCAAAAGAACCATAGCAATGGCCTGGAAGACTCCAGCAGGCCCCAGGCATGCACGGTGGTTGAACGAAATGGCGAGATGGACGACTGCTGAAACCAGGGCCTGGCAAGACGGAATCACGACCAGCGGAGAAGTCGCGAGCGGCACTCTGGACTCCTGGAAGGCCCTCCTGAGCGATATGCGCTTCAACGCAGACTACAAGCCTCCCTGAAGAACTACAGCGTTCTACAGAAACTGATTCCTAACACCAACACAGTGAAGACATTAATCGAAACTGTCCCCCCTCACTTCCTGAAACACTAGAACGTTATTTTAATTTGTCACCTCATACCCCACATGCAATGCCACATGTAGACTGTCGTTGTTTCCGTTGTTCTTATGTTATCTTTTCTTTTCTTTATTCTTTCTTATTACCACAGTTGAAAGTTTGTATTGTTTCGTTATTTTCTCAAAAAACTAATAAAATACTTTATAAAAAAAAATAGGACTCCCCACAAAGTTAGCCTCGAGTCCACAGAGGGCTGGGAGCGATAGGCGGAACGCCAGAGCTACCTTAGGTACCCGGGGCCTCCTCGGGAGCACAAGTTGGAATAAAGTTGAAGGTTGGGGGACAATCTTACAGTTTGGGGGGGGGGGGGGGAAGGAGGGCGTTATGGAAGAGAGTGGGGAATATCTAACTCGGGCAAAAGGAGCACCCAGAAAGGACAACTGAAATGGGGAAGATAAGATTCGTAACCTTAAATGTAAGGGGCCTGAACTCCCCCGTGAAACGGAAAAAAGTAGAGTACATGTTAAGGAAGGAAAAGGCTGAAGCGCTACTTCTCCAGGAGACACACATCAAAGCACAGGATAGGGGGAAAATTCGCCTCACAGGCTATGATATAATGGCACAATCCAACGCAGTGGAGAAGAAGGCGGGGGTGATGATCGCAGTTAAGGTTGGTCTGGAAGCAAGCCTGATCGACAAACACTCCGACAAAGAAGGAAGATTCGCCTTCGCCAATATCAAACGGCACAACACCACACTGACACTGGCTTCCATATATGCATACCTGCTCGACTCTCCCCATGTTTGCTGTCAAACACATCCACCTTGTGGTTGTTCGCTCTTTTATACAAGGTCAGAGGTTGTAGGAGAGATGCCATGGTATTGCTTTTTCAATGGAACAAGAATCTGCTAACAGGCTGGCGTTGTATCACAGTTTTCAACGTTTTTCATGTATTTACAATTCCTTCGAATTGGCACATTTAGATAAAAGACTCATAGGCCTTCATTACGAAGTTGCCGGTAACCTCGGCTTACTGTTTCCACTACCGGATATCCCCGAGCTTGGGGGGGGGAGAACAGCTTCAGGTAATGCCCTGGGACCCACAATTACAGCGGCATTACCTGAAGTGGTAATTCCCCCCAGCGAGGGGCTTATTGCTGTTAGTACTCCAGCCCGTCAGACCAGAGTACTAATAGCACATTTTTTTTATTTGTGAGAGGCTCTGGCATTTCGCAACCAAAAAGAAAAAAAAAGAGGGCCATGGTTCCTTTCCATGGTGGCCATTTAAAGCATTAAAAAAGTAAATAAAGAAGATGACCGCTATGGAACGGGAGAAGGGACTACACCTAGTCCCATCTCGCTTCCCATTGCATAGTCTGGCATTTTGACATCGCCAATTAGATTAGTTGACCGGGTGTGTATTGTGCAGGAGTTCTAAAATGGTAATAGACAAAACTAAAAGCTATGATGAGAAGTATGTTACTGAACTATTAGCTTGATCTTCTCTGCTCTCTGCAGACAGTGGCAATTTATCTTTGTCAAATGTAAGCAGTTGGGATTAATTATTTCCGTTACAAAAACGTATGATCGGACAGTATTGCATGGAACTATCATGTTGGAAAACCGCATTACCAGAGGTTTAGTAGTCAGAAATGAGCCACGTCTCTTCCTGGATAATAAGGATTTCATCATACAATGGAGCTATATAGGTAACAAACGTGGAAGAGACTGGCTAATTTTGATAATTGAGCCAGGAAAAGAAATGACAGACAGATTTACCATCTACCTTGGAAGAAACTAATAAACTACTAAAACACTTGTGCCACTAGATGTCTTTAAAAAAAGAATAGAAGGTATTATTAAGGAAATTGATGAATTTAGAGAACATACACTTCGAGACAGGATTAGACGTCTTATGAAAGGCATTACTGATTTCACACATGAGAAGGCCTTCAGGTACACCCAGGAGGATTATGTTCCAACACAAATAAATGACTCTCTACCAAACAGTAAGAAACGTGTACGGTTTGGAAACAACTCTAGCTCAAAGAGCTCCGGAGATGATAGTGCTACGAGTGATACCAACTAAAAGAATACAAATAGAGGACGGGACAAGGTATAGGCAGCTTTAAGAACCACGAAGACAATACCAACATAATCAAGGCCAAAGAGGCAGAGGTCCTTCCTACTCATCAATTTATTTAGACCGGGACCAGATGGCATGGGAATATGAACCCTGCCATACGAGAACCCACCAAGCCTACTACTTAATTTATCTTCCTGTACACCGTCAGTAGAAGAAATGTCCGTGTTAGAAAATGGCTTCAGTTTTTTACCAACAACCAATTATGACAGCTTTACCAACAGGATTGAAATAAAAGAATTAATAAGGAAGATATATCTAAAACAATATTTTATGGATAATCCACATGACTCTCTGAATGAGACAAGTGTTTTTCATAGACCCTCCTCTTTTTGTGTTCTGAATACTAGCCACAGTCAGGAGTCTATAGTATTCGAGAAATAAATTATGAGTGAAATAAAAACTCTAGAAACTAAAAACAAAGATCATAAAATATACCAAAATCTTTCAAATAAAGAAAGGAAGGCAGTACAGGAAATAAAGTCTGATAGACTGATAGTTATAAGAAAAGCAGACAAAGGAGGAGCCACAGTACTGCAATATAGAGAGGCATAAGTAGTCAATGTAACCGACAGTTGGAGGAGCAGTCATTTTATAAAGAAATAGAAAAGGATCTTACCGAGAGATTACAACTTTTAATCACCACAAAAGTAGAAAAGATTTTGGAACGCCAGTGGATAACAAAAACAGAAGCTGACTTTTTGGTCGCAGTTAATCCCAGCACTCTGAAATTTTACACTTTACCAAAAGTCCATAAAACACTTGACAAACCACCAGGGCGCCCGAGTGTATCTAGTACTGGCTCAATATTAGAACCCCTAGCCAAATTTGCAGACTACTTCCTAAAAGATTTTGTAACCAAAATGGCATTGTTTATAAAGGACACTACTAGTGTTATTAATCTGGTAGAGGGACGTCCCTTCTACAACCAAACAGAAATACTAGTAGGTCTGGATGTTATTTCTCTTTACACTCAGATTCCGCAAGGCGCAACCCTGAGTGTGAAAGAGGAACTACTATTTAGTGAAAGGAAAAGAGGTATTAGCCCAAATTCGTTCATATTATGGTGTACAAAGATGGTGCAGACAGACAATTACTTTATGTTTAACAGGTTCTTCCAGCAAATCCATGGTACTGCAAAGGGTTCAGCAGTTTCCCCTGAAACACATTTATTGAATTTTTCAGCACATAGGGCATCCTCTCTGTTTAGTATATATTGAACTCACCCCAGATGCCCATGTAGGGGTCCCCACCTTTGTTTTTGGATTCAGCAGTTTCCCCTACACTAGCTAATATATACGTAGAGAGCTTGGAAAGACATTTTATTTTATCGGATGACAACCCCTTTAGGAATCAGTTGGAACTCTGGAAGGGATACATCAACGATGTGCTCGTGAGTTGGCATGGAGAAACAGACAACTTTAAAATATATTTTGACTGGCTCAATCAGCAAAATCCCCATTTGAAGTTCACTAACTCGAGTAGCAACAAGAGTATTAACTTCCTAGAAATCACCATTTATGTCGATAGTGAAGAGAAGATATTCAAAGTGAGACCCTTTCATAAGGAGACAGACAAAAACTCACTACTATCTTACAAGAGTTTCCATCCTTAGCATACTCGTGAAAACCTACCATTTGTCCCTTTCTTGCGACTGAAACGCAACAGCACAAATAAAACTGTATTTGTAAATGAGGCGCACATTCTAAGTACTAATCTTAAAGAAAGAGGGTACCCCAACTATTAAGAAAGCCTTTATAATAGCGTCAAATAATAACCGAGAAGCACTTCTAGAGTACATGAATGTAAAAGAGAAGTGTGATGATATAGTCTTTGTGAGTACCTTTAATCCCTTGTCCAAACAAATTAAAAGTATAATAACACAACATTGGCATATTTTATCTAAAGGGACAAATCCTATTCAGTTACCTAGATGTGCTTATAAGAGGAGCAAATATCTCAAAGAACTCACCACACAGAATGATATTTCTGACAGAGCAAATAAATGGTTGACACTAACAGAACAATGGGGCATGGACATACCCGTAGGCAATATTGCGTGTGGCAGTTGTAAATGTTGCCTCCAAACAGAAAGATCTACTCAGATCAATCTTGGCCTTACTAAACCATGGCAACAACGACACCTGACCAATTGTAATAACACTTGGGTGGCTTACACAATTTGGTGTCCATGGAATAAACTTTATGTAGGGAAAACTGAACGAAAAGTTAGACATTTGCATATGTGAACACAAAAGCTGCATCAGGAATAAAATACTTACTGCACCTATGGTAGGTCATTTTATAGAGGCCAACCATAGGTGTGATGAATTGAAATGGACAGTCTTGAGAAAGATCCACTTGAGCAATGATAAGAATCTAGTTGAAAAGAGGTTGTGTAAGGAAAAAGTCTGGCTAATATATTTGACAGGCAGCCATCTAACAGTTGTAAATGCCAATATTGATTGGCATATTCTGACACCTGAGAGTGGTGTTCATATTTGAACCGCAGCAAGCATATTACCATCCAATTTAACCACGTTTTATATTATCTTATACAGTACTTGATTTACCTAAGATAACATATCCAGTACTCTAAGTTATAGTAAGACCGACTTTTGACCTGACCAATGCTTAATATAGCTGCATGAGTTAGATACCGCACTGACTGTTCGATATGGGATCACATGATTTTAGTATTACAGCCGACACTCCATGACGGCCGTCAGGTGTATTCCTCTTACCTGAGACCATAGAGTTTGTCAACATGAGAGAGTGAGTTTCAGTGCTCCAGTCACTACTGCAAGATGGCCGGTAGGTAAATCTACAACTACTTAGACCATAGTTGTGGAGCGTAATTAGCTTTGAGAAAGAAATGTAAAAAAACAAAAATATTCAAGAGCACCGTTATGGACTCTGCCAGCGAATAGTCGTGGGGGAATCCTACTACAGGTAAATAAGTTGTAATGAACACAAAAAACTCTGTATAAATGTACCATTCGCTCCACGATATTGACAGAGATCTTAAACTATACCGTTTATGAAACAGATATATTATGTCATTACAGAATTGACATCGAGAAATAGAATTGTATCCCGGTGACTATAATTATTTAACTAAGAAAATGGAGTCACCATGACAGCGAACTGTGTCTACAATGCCTAGATAAGCCAATGGAAATCGGTGCCAAGTGCGTTAATGCTCAACCTTAAAGAAGTGAAGTTTTTTAGCGACAACATGATATACTAATCATACATTATGAAGTCATCTTACAATAGCTAGAGACATTTCCCCCACTTTTTTCTTTTTTCTGTTGCCGTTTAGATTACGCAACAGCACTAAGAGTTAAAGTTTGGGCGCAATAACTCCTTTACAGATGACAACAATTACACATTACTCGAAGGTGATTAAAGGAATCGTTTAAGACGCAATCACCTATTAAGATCAGATGATCTAAATATCTATATCACCAGTAACTTTTTATATTTAACATTAAATGATCTCGAAGAGCAACTGACGATGCTCTTCACTCGAGTGACTATGGGTTTGTTCACTTATGTTCCCTTAGGGAGAGAGAAATCAGAGAATTGTAACTTCCGCTACATTCCTCTTGAGTGAAATCTGAATAGGCAAGTATGTAAGGCCATCGGTACCATATTAAATAAGACCACTAGGCATTATATACTTTTATTAGCTGAAATAAAAGAGGAACAACTATTATTAATATGTTGTTCATATGCTTTCCATGATACAGGAAACTGCAGAATTATAAGGATTAAAAGACACACGTTATAAAGTCCGATTGCTACAAGACCACAGAATATTTTCAGGAAAAAAAAACCTCTGAAGTTCCATAAATAACGGTTAAATGTATAGCGTGGAATGAAACATGTTGGGTGAATAGCCTCACTTATTAGGCTATAAAATTCTAGTACAGTGAACATGTACGCACTTTAGCCTAACATTCTATCATGGTGGCTGTTTGATATGAATTGTGATTTGTTGGTAATGTGTTTTTCTGTGAATATTGTTGTCTATACACTGAAAACTGTGATTGTTTTATATTAACTTGTGTATTTTGTACTGTTTTATGAGGCATTGAATTTAGTGTGTATTTTTTTAACTAACTTGGTAATTTTTAAACTGGTATTCGTTTTCTATATTAAGATTAATAAATTGACGATTATTTTTCAACCAAACATCTTTTCTTTTCTACACTTATCTTGCGGTTCCCTTCATTCATGGAAGATGTGCACCAGATATTTGTGTTTTGAAATAAAGAAGATGGCCGCCATGGAATGGGAGAAGGCACTACACATAGTGCCTTCTCGCTTTCCATGGTGGCCATTAAAAAGCTATAAAAAAAAGTAAACAAAGAAAATGGTCACCATGGAAAGGAGAGAAAGGACTACATGTAGTCCATTCTTCCTTTCCCTGGCGGCCAGTCGCAGAAGGAACCTGAGGGACACTGCTGGGACCAGAGCTGTGACGGGCAGGTAAGGAACTTGCCGGGTACTAATGGGAACTAAATGCTTGACTCTTGATGGAAATTAACAAGGTGGTCCTCGGAGTCCCTCTGCCAGACATTAGTCCTGGTAACGAGAGACTTACCCAGAGTCTTTAGCTCACTATCTTTCACAGAGAAGAAATATCCCAAACATATCAGTCTTTGTCCTGCCCTGGGCAGTCCAGCACCAAAATGCTAGGCAATTCTCCTCTGAACAAGAGTACCAACAGAAACCCCAGACACGTGTTTCGGTCTGGTTGGACCTCATCAGTAGGGTGGATCTGTGCCTCTCTAAGAATAGTGAGCAAGGGTCCACGTCTGGATTCCCCTAGTAACTTAGGATGAGACCCAAAGTTACTTAATTATGCAAATTAACAAGGGGGTCCTGGGAGTCCCTCTGCCAGACATTAGTCCTGGTTACGAGAGACTTACCCAGAGTCTTTAGCTCACTGTCTTTCACAGAGAAAAAATATCCCAAACATATCAGTCTCTGTCCTGCCCTGAGGCAGTCCAGCACCGAAATGCTAGACAATTCTCCTCTGAACAAGAGTACCAACAGAAACCCCAGACACGTGTTTCGGTCTGGTTGGACCTCATCAGTAGGGTGGATCTGTGCCAAGGACCCCCCTTGTTATTTGCATATTTCAAGTATCTTTGGGTCTCACCCTAGGTTACTAGGGGAAGCCAAACGTGGACCCCTTGCTCACAATTCTTAGAGAGACACAGCTACACCCTACTGATGAGGTTCTTGGAAGCAATGCTTCCATTCACAATTCCTGATGGCCGGCCCTATGATCTTGAAGCACTCATCGTGCTTGAATGCTTGTTTTACCACATCAGAAAATGTCTTGGGAACAGCCGCATCTGTTACCAACCACACACAGGCCCTCATTATGGTTTTGCCGGTCCGGAAAAAATGCAACTAATTCTGGCACCAGCATTTTATTCAGACTGGCGAAACACAAGTTTGCCGGTGGGGGCCACAGATCTCCCCTCAAGCCTGACTTTCCAGTAGATCAGGCACTTACCGGTAATCCCGGTGCTAGTGATTCAGGCAATCCCATCCCATGGATTCCTTTGGGACTCTGTGGGAATGCGAATTTACTGGCTCTCCGCTGCCCATAATATCCCAGTAATACCGGGATATCAGGTGGCAGAGACAGTAAGGGCAGTTTGCCAGTATCCCACCAGTATACAAGCAAACTCTTATTGAGGGCAATAGTTTTCAGTGTCACCTTTTTCTTTCGAGGACCCTGAATTCTGGTGAGACAGATACATTGACAGATAATCTGTGGGGTAGCATAGGCCACTGGACTCACGTCACCATTGGAATCAGCCTAGGACGGCCCCCAGACCAAAGGGACTTGCATCCGCGACTAGTTCCGACGGTCTGCTCGGATCAAAGAATGCCATTGTGGTATCCAATGTGAGGGCAGCATTGATGTCAAGGAAGGCAGTCTCCTCCAGTAGAGTCCACTGCCACAGGGTGTTTTTGGTTCGTCAGTTGCCTTAGAGGTTGATAATGTTGCCACGTTTCCCAAGAATCTGCCACTATAAGTGACCATTTCCAGAAAACGTCTGACTTTCAACACATTAACAGGGGCCTGCGGGTGGTGCGGATATCATCTTTCTTCTTTGGGTCCGCAGAAATTCCTTGCTCCTGGAAGATGTTTACAAAGAATTCTAGCTTTCTTTGGAGAAAAACACACTATCCATAATGGCCTGTCAGGGCCATCCCTTGTATTCTTTCCAACACTCTTTCTAGGCGTTCCAGATACTCCACCTCTGTTTTGGCAAACACCAGTATGTCGTCACTGATGTTTACTGCAAGAGGAATGCTCACTTGAGACCCCCCAATGACATGTTGAAAAATCTTTGTCGCTGAGCAGACACAAAAAAACTTTAGCCTCATATTGATACAATCCTTTGTGTGTCATGAAGGTAATGATGTATCTCGAGGACGGATGTAGAACTATCTGGTGATATACGGCCCGCAGGTCTAAATTAGAGAAGAATGGTGCTCCTTGTCACTCCAAGACAATATCATCAATCCTGAGGGGGATGTGCCTCTCCCTGTTAATGGCTTTGTTCGGTAGTCTCATGTCCACACAGATTCCGATGGGATCCGTTTGTTTAGGCTTTCAGGAAATCATAATCAGGGAAACCCATGCGGAAGGGCTTTCCACCCGTACAATAATATCGAAAGCCACTAACTTGTCAAGCTCTTCCTCCACCTTCTTTCTGAGGTGAAAACTGACCCTTCTGTGTTTTAATGCAACAGACTGGAGAATGTCATCAATAAATAAGTGGACTGGTCACCTTTCATGCACAAAATACCCTTGAATATAGAGCCTAATCGATCGAGGAGAAACGGAACAACTTCAACCTAAACTCCAAACACAAAGTTTACAATGTGCAATGCTTCTGCCTCTGCACAGCCAACCACTGTGTCCTCGCTTGTATTAGTCACTTAGAACCGTGCTTGAATTTGCTGATTACCATGCAAGCCTGTTGTCACGAATACCCCTTACAAAGGAATCGGTTATCCCCCCCCCAAATGTAAAGATGCGGATCTGGGTGCAAAGCAGCAGGGATGGCTTATGTAACAATTTGTAGTGGGAGAACGAGATCACATGTACAGATGTACCTATGTCAATGAGCACCGGGACGTTCATGCGATGTATCCGAACTATGCACCTTGGGTGACGTTTACACTTTACGCCTGCATCTAGGACACTCGAGACGAAAAGAAACATCCCCATCATCAACATCAGCCCTCCTGGTCTCGCCTTCTGTAACATACGTATTAACTTGAGCTACCTTTTGTGACCTTCTTTGAAATTGTTGTCACTGTTGGGGCTTTGGTGGTGCTGAGCTCGACAAGCTTTTGCAAAATGATTAATACGACCGCAAGTGTGACCTTTTGCAGGTCTATCACTCACATGAGGTAAAGCGTAGCTGCAGTAAGGATACATGCTAGATGAGTTGGGTGGTCTCTCACTTTTGTTAGCACCCTCTTTTTGGGACGATTTCATCGGTTGTTTATGTACCGCATATGCTTCTTCCAATTTCACAGCCTTCAAGGTGGAATTAATTCTGGACGCTCTCACCTCCTCAAACTCTTGACACCTCCCCAGTTCCAGTATTCTTGACAGGCTGATGCCCAGTTCATGATCTGGTACAGTAGTTTGGCAAACGGCCTTGGATTACACAGGCGTGAATCTGGTCTTCCTCATTTAATCGAGCACAAGTGAATGCAAGCTTAGCCTCGCATGGAATGCGCCCAGTGTCTCATCCTTCTGATGGAAGGCGTCCAGTATCTCATCCTTCTGATGGAAGGTGCCCAGTGTCTCATCCTTCTGATGGAAGGCGTCCAGTGTCTCATCCTTCTGATGGAAGGCGTCCAGTGTCTCATCCTTCTGATGGAAGGCGTCCAGTGTCTCATCCTTCTGATGGAAGGCGTCCAGTGTCTCATCCTTCTGATGGAAGGCGTCCAGTGTCTTCTGATGGAAGGCGTCCAGTGTCTCATCCTTCTGATGGAAGGCGTCCAGTGTCTCATCCTTCTGTTTAGCATTGCAGAGCAGGAAGTGCTCATATTCAACGTTGACCATTCGTCGTCTCATATAGTTACTTAAGGTGGCTGTTGCAGCCGCATAACAATTATCAACAGGGTTCAGAGTCTTAAAAAAATCTGTGAACTGCAGGACCAGCAGAGTATAGGAGGGTTGACTTTTGTGCACAGTCATTTAGTTCCTCTGTGGTATCAAAATACATTTTGAGGCGCTCAACCCAAAACGCCCGCCTGTGGCTTTCTATGCTTTTCTTTCCACTATCCCACAAAAAGAAACAACATACCAAATAGGGATGGGGGCTCGTAGGGTCACAAATGATGGGGTCTATGTGAAAATGTCCCTGCAAAAAAGTCGCCTGGCAGAAAAGTCGCCAAACACATGTGGGGGGGACACCCCCGCAAACCCCAAAACCTTTTTTTTTTCAAGGGGAGTGGGGGCACCCCTGTAAACCCTGCTCCCCTTGACCCTATATTATGTATGGCAACCATATATATGGGGATAAATTTACTGGATACTAAATGATGTACTTTCCAAACGTCAATAACACAAATGACTTGGTTTTCCCGCAAAGAGTGCAGGGACTGTTAAGGGTGTACACCCTAAAAGGTCAAATTCAACTCTCAGTTACCTTAAGTGCAAGATTTCAACTGTACTAGAGGTGATGTGCTTAGTTGATTCCGGCTCATACTTGCATACATTAGAATGACTGTATGGACACAATACATAGACGTGTATTTCCTTACTATATTTTCTGTACTTGGGGAACCAAAAGGGCATCATTACAAAATGGCCATCCAAATGTGCCATACTTTCTTCCTTCCATCATGAAAACACTGACTGTTGTTGTCGCTAACATGCCTGGCATCTACTTATGACCCGCCAGACCAGACGCGAGCAGTGAGTAGTGAGGTAGGTATGTGCAGTACTTATGGACCATTCATTGCAGTGAGACCAATTAAACAAGAGATGCTTTGTTGTTTTGAGTTCGAAAAGACAAGAAGCTGGGAGGCTCCATTAAGTGAAGCTTTCGCCGCCTTGGAATAGCTACTTCATAACCGCCGCGGGCACCATGCCATGCGCGTGGTGCAAAGCCGACCCTGCTAAATGGGCCTTTTTATGTCTAGTTCCTGCTTCGATGAGTGAACCTGGAATTTTTGGTAGTAACTTTCTTTATTAAAAACATTCCTTTCGAGTTTCATATACTTGTTATTGTTTAATGAGCCAATGCTTTCATCTGGAAATGTCGTTTGTGTGCTTTCAAGGCAATTTTCACTGATATATGAATCACAAGGCCATTTACTCATTCCTAATTTTAACAGTGCAAATAGTCAACTTGTATTTGGATGAAAATCAATAAAAGTGTGTCTGCCAAGTCTTTACTTTCCCTGCATTGTTAAAGATTCAGGATTCTTTGGCTTCATGGCACGCCGGGTAAGTGTTCTTCTCGGCAGACAGGTGTGTTCCGGTCGCTGTTTTCGTGCTGTAGAGGACTCACAGACCTTGTACAGGAAGGGGAGCGCGCCAAGGCTTAATGCGCTGTAAGGGAGCTACAACCGCACCTTGATACAGCTTTTTCCAAAAGGAAGAAGAACCAAGCTTCCATGCTTCAGGACCTAAATCCTGGTGTTCTCAGGTAATCTTGGAAACCTACAAGAGTTTGTAGGTGGTGGAAGATTCAGCTTTTTTAAACCAAATAATGTATTGCCCCTACACAGGAAATTAAGAAAGAATAAGCGAATCAGAAACAACTTTCGGAAGGATAACAAAGATTATATCTTGAAAATGGGAACAAAGTATTGAAGTCTTGAAACAAAATTCTAGGTGGCTGTTACGGCCAATGGGCAGTGACAATATCTCGAACAATAACTGAATATCTTGGTTTGGTTTTTGGGGGACAAGCCGAGCTTGAGGGGGTGAGTTAGAGACTAGAATACAATGCTCCGTTTTAGATGAGAAGAGACACACAATCCACGGAGCAAGTCTCACTCAAGAAAAACCTAGAAAGCCATGTGGGATCTGCGAATAATCAGGGCCAAGGGGCGGTAAAGTCTGTGACTGGAGCCATACAAATGATCTCACTCACACTGATTTATTGTTTAGCACTATCGATCAACTGTATACTGGTAACATTTGACATCATGAAATTGACAGACCTCCTGCGATTGCTTTCCAAGTTAATCGGTAAAGATTGGACGCACTGTGCTTAGCCATTGGCATCAATTACCCAGTACATTACATGCCCAATGCTTACTATTCCCAAATGGTATAGTATTTATTACTGATTTGGTAGTCATTCACACTTCTAGGAGGCTCAGTGATCAAAACTGCAGGGAGCCGTTTAGCCTAGAAGATTCTGGCTAGCGGGACACCAACAGCAACTAGGTTGTAGGTCTGGCTCCACAGTACAGGTGGTGCCATACCAAGATACCTATATGAGATTAGCTCTTTGCATTTGGGAATGGGTATACAGCAGTTTTAGGGCACATCTAAAATACATTTAAAGCATATGTAATGGCCAAAAAGTCAAAGGCTCTCATTACAAGTTTGCCGGTCCGGAAACAACGGTGCCGGTAAGGTTACCGGCAAACTACGAGTCTGCTGGCGGGTGCTTTCCGCCTGCCAGGTCAGATCTTGGCGGGCAGAGCGGCACCCACCAGCAGACTTTCACAGAAGCACCGGCACCGCTAGTAACAGTGCCGGTGCTTCCGTTGTCCCCTATGGGACTCCACGGGAATGGGGATCAACATTTTACCGGTGCCTGACTTACCGGACCACCAGGGCTGTAATGCCCCGGTTATTCCAGCAAGTCAGGCCCCGGTAAATCATTACGGGTCCGGCGGCTAACTGACGATTTTTCCGGCACGGTAACCGCAGGACTCATTATGAGGGCCATGGTTTGCATCTCATGTGCAAGTTAAATTTTTTGGCACACTGTCTACTAGCGCCTTGTTTCCCAGCAGTTGAGACAGTTTATGAGTGATGATCGAAACCCAGAAGCTGTGTTAAGATCCTGCTTATCACATCTTTATTTTGATCTCTGACGGTTGCACACTAGCTATGACACCATGGTGTTAATGCACCTCATCAGATAATGTTCTCACACTAAAAACCCTTCAATTCTACTTCTACGTGAACATTTTTTGAGCTGTTAACATTAAATATTACGCTATTGAAATTTCATCAGGTTCCAACAAAGACAAAGGTCTCTTTGGCCAGTCAATCCCATTAACAAACCCTGTAACCTAGCTCTGCCAATAGATCCTTCAGTATACAAAGATAACCACTATCAAATTCCCCCTTCTCTCAGTGCTGCGCTTCTTCCAGCAACAAAGTTACCTCTACATGGAATTACTTTTGCCAGGCTCTGAAATGATATATACTTTATTAATTGCCCACAAACAAATTAATTTTGCCAGAGTTATCATGTCGGCATGTGTGGTTAGTTCTTTCTATTTCACCTCTTAGGTTGTCTCTGATTAGTGCTTCTCTTTGGCAAGGTCCCCTCCAAACTCCTTGAGCACTGCCGAATACACCTCTTTGCCCCACAGACCGATGACAGATTTATTGTTTAGCATCAAAACATTAGATAAAGTGTGTTGCAGGATTCGGTCTAGGCCTTGAATCAATCAGGCTTCTGCAGTGTCTGAAGTATGGAGGCCGCTATGTTGGTGGTATCAGATGGTGCTGGCTGGGTGCTGGATGGTGGGGGCACATGCCTGCTGGTGCTGTAACAGCTCTATGTGGTTCTATCATTGGTTGGGTGATGTGGGAGTCTCGCCTCATTCTTGACAATCTCATTGAACTGGCCAAGTTGAACAGACTTCAGTCAGACCCTCTCCCCAAAGCCAAAGGGGCTACCCCAGGGTCAATCCTATTGTCCATGTTGATCAGTCTTTGCCAGTAGTAGCTATAACGTCTGGTGGCTATTATGGGCATACCAAAGACCCACAACGCAGGTGGCACTCAGCTGCATCTGCATTTGTGTGTCCTCACAAAAGAGACATCCATATATTGAAGGACTCTGTTGGGGATTGGGTGATGGATGGCTTTATGTTTCTTTTTCTAAAAATATATTTGTATTAGGTTTTTAGGACAAAACAATACTTAACCCCCATTCCCAGCCTGATGCCCCCACAAGCTCCCCTTAACTGACCCACACCAGCATACGAGGGATCGATAGTACACAGTTGACCAGTGTATGCCCCTCAGCTAGTCCAAAGATCTGAAAGATATAGCCACTTGACTGAAAGATCGCTCGCAGGGTCCTTTGTTTGAAATAGCATAGTCTCATTGAGCTCAGATGTTGAATCAAGGAAATCCATCTTGTTTCAGATTTCCCTGAAGTACCTCTAACCTGAGCCGTTAGTTTCTCCATGGCAGCATCCCATAATTTTGCAGCTATTGGCCCAAAGATGAAGCCTCCCTCTTGCCCCACATTGAGGTGATCGCTAGTTTTGCCGCCAATCTCATGCTCTTTCGTGCGTGTAGCTGTTTTCCTATTCCATCCCACTCGCCCTGTGAAGAAAATCCCAGCAGGAGAAAGCTGGCTTGAGCACACACCTCATCCCCACTACTTCATAGATTGCTTCTTCTATGTTTCCCCACAACGGTCTCAATTCTGGGCAACACCCGTAATATCAGTTAGTGTACCTTCCTGCCCGCACCCCCTCCAAGATGTGTTTGCTGACTGTGGGTTGAATCTGTTTAACATGTCCACGGTGCAGTACCATTTGTGTAGGATTTTAACCAGGGCATCTTTATGTTGTGGCCATATGGACCCTTTCCATACGCTGCGGTAGATGTTCTCCCACTCCTTTTCAGAGACATCCTGACCGAGATCTTGCTCCCATCTCCTTTTGAAGGGTCTTTCCTCGTCCCCTTTGGTGTCTATGATACAGTTGTATATCTTCCCTGTCAGCCCCTTCATGCTATCCAACTCTTGCAGAGTCTTTTTGAGTGAGGTGAGTGGCCTTCTTTATGGTAAAATGATCTCTTCAGTGCCTAATCTGCTGGTATTTAAATGCGCACCCTTCCTGCAGGCCAGCGTCTTGCTTACATTGCTCAAACAACGGTATCCCTCCTGCCCCCACCATATCCCCCAGCTTCTTGCAGCCAGCTGTGTTCCACCCTTCGAAGCCTTTATCTCTAAGTGCGGGTGTGAAGTCTCCATTTCCGTGGAGTGGCATGAATGGAGAGGGGTATGTTATCAGCTTCCGTCTTGTGTGGATCATGTCCCATGCCTCCATTGTGCCCCTAGATATTATGTTTGAGAATAGACCCTTCGCCCTCCGTGGTCTGCCTAACCACCAAGGTTGTTTCCACAGGGGCTGCCCCGCTATGGTTTGTTAGATAAATAGCCAGTGCTTGTCAGACTCTGCTTGAAGCCACTCTGGTATCACTATTATTTGAGATGCCAAATAATAGCTCAGTATATATGGGCAGGAAAGTATTCCACTATTCTTCCTGGAGATCACGCTCCTCCTGCCTAGTCTTGCTCGAGAACCCCCATATGAATGTCAGTATGGTTCTCTCTATGCCCTTTAACTTCTCTCTAGGCTTAGTCAGCGGGCGTTCTGCAAAAGGTAAGCAAGCCTGGGCAACACGATCATCTTGACTACATATCCTCTCTTATATCCCCCATCCCTGATATGTTCAAGATTTCTGATTTGTGTATGTTAACTTTTAACCCAGAGGCCGCGCCAAATCTATTTCTTTCCTCCATAACTGCCTTCATTGTTTCTAGTGGATTTGTGTGAGACAATACTTCATCGTCTGCAAAGAGGCTTATTTTATATTCTATTCCCCCTGCTTGTATTACTCTAATTCTCTCAGAGGTCCGGACCCGTTCTTTGAAGGGTTCCATTACCAGTGCAAATAGAAGGGGAGACAATGGGCATTCCTGCTTAGCTCCCCTTCCCAAAGGGATATAGACAGTCGTCTGCCATTTATGCTAATCCTAGCCTTGGGAGAGGCGTAATTTACCATGATCATGTTGGTTCTTCTTGAACGCAAACCAACCTTGCCCACAATCTTTTGTAGGAGGGATCAGTCCGCTCAGGTGAAGGCTTTTTCAGAATCTAGTGTCAATAACAAAGCCTGGACCCTCCCCTTTTGGACCCTGTCAATGAGTAGGTTTATTTTCCGAATGTTATCAGTCTGTTTGCTATAAATCCCGTCAGGTCAGGGTCCACTAGGGATTGCATGAAGGTCTCTAATCAAGTGGTCAGAATCTTAGTGTAGAGTTTTGCATCTTGGTTAAGCAAGGAGATAAGCCTATAGGATGCACATCTACAGGGCTATTTCCCTAGTTTTGGAATTAGGACAATTTGCGCCTCTGTCATGGAGTGCGACAGGGCACTTTCATCCTCTCTTAGCGAATTAAACAATTCCACCATTGGATCTCCAAGAATGGGGGCCATTATCTTATAAAAGGTTGCTGACAGATCATCCGGATCTGGGCTTTTCCCCATTACCAAACCCTTAATTCTATCTAGCACTTCCTGACGCTCTACTGAGCGGTCTAGCCTTTCCCTGATTCTCTCTGGAATACTAAGGAAGGGTAAGAGAGGATGGATGTTCCTCCAGATGCTGTTGTTTGATTTCTTCAGCCGTATAAAGTCTGATAGAAGCTCCAAAAATCGTTTAGCTTGTGCTCCACCTACCCACTATCCTTCCCGGTATCATCTGAATACTTGGAATGAAGGATGGATTTTCCTAGGATCTTAACTTATTCGCCAGGAGCCTATTAGCTTTACCCCCTTATTTCTGTAAAACAGCTATTTGGATTGAAGGAGCAGTTCGGCAGCTATGTCAATTCTACACGTGTTTAGTTCCCCCCTTTTGACATTAACTTTCTATAGTTGCTCCTAGTCTGTTTCAGTCGATATTGGCCTTCCAAAGCTTCTATCGTAGAGACTATATACATTTCCTGGTGTTTCCTGATTTTGTGGAGTGTCGCTGATGATGCAATCACACTCCCTCTCACCACTGCTTTCATAGCATCCCAATGGTTGCCTACCGAAGCCACATTGTTCCCAAAGTATTCAGTGAGAGAATCTTTTAAATTGATTCTTAGCATTGCGCCCTTTAACATGTTATCATTCAGCTTACATGTATACTGAGTTTTTGGGCGTCCCGCTAGGATTGTTGTAAGCGCTATTGCTGAATGGTCTGACATGGTGCTGACTCTTATATCTATTGTTTGGATGTTGTGGAGAGATGTCACTAACATGAGGACGTAGTCAATGTGTGAATATGTCTTGTGGACATACGAGTAATGTGTGTTTTCCCTCATCCCGGGGTGCTGGTGCCTTTATGCATTCACTAGCCATATCTTTCAGCTCCCCTGAACTTTTTGCAGCCTGTGAAAACTTGGACTGAAGCGGCCATCCATATTCCCTTACATTACAGAATTCCAGTCTCCTGCAAGAAAGCATTCCCCTTTTCTAAAGCTCTCATAGGCCTCTAGAAAGGCAAGAAGGAATTGTTCCTGTGTGGTATTAGGAACATACACTTAGGCTATTTGCAATAAAGTATCTCCCTTCTCTAACCCTAGCCGTGTCTGTCAATATAAAATTCAGTCTCTTGTGGAGTAAGATGGCCCCCCTGCCCTCCTGGAAGTAGTGCTGGAATGAAACTGTATGAGGTATTGTTTGTTTTTCAGTCTGAGTTGATCTCTATGTGTTAGGTGGGTTTCTTGCACAACCTCTACTCATTCCCTCCTCGATTTTCTTGCCAGCTAAACCCTCTTATTTGGGGTAATGACACCGCGCACATTGCCTGACCGCAGGTTTAACATATCACCTAACTGAGCCATCCCCCTTGAATCTGTATCTTTCTAACATGATGCGTAGTAACTTGTCCTGAAAGTACTCCTGCCCCTGCTGGTCTGGTGGTATAAACAATCCCAAACAACACCAGCATTCCACCCCCACCCCTCTGCCATGTTCAACCCCATATGTGCTGCAACCTTCTACCGCACAAGAGAAAATACCCCTTCCTATTTTGATAAGCTTATGTATAAAGTACCCCTCCTGATGCTCCCTTCCCAATCTGTTCTATTCAATTGCTCCCCTTCCCATGAAACCGCTCCCTCTCCCCACTGGATTGTGTTGTTACATAGGTAGTCCACCACCCTAAGACTAAAGACATAATGCCAAAATTACTCGAGGCAGCACGCCCAGTCCAGGATTTCCCCACTGTCAAGTCTTCAATTTCTTATCTTCTCCTCTGCTCCGTGTAAGGTCTCTGCTCAAAGTCGGTTGTCAGCACTGCCTTCCTTTAGGCCTTGCACCTCCCCCCCACATCCCAAGTGATGTCTATCCTGCCATGGGATCCTGGCACCAGCTCCTCTGAACCCGTATCGTCTTGCAACTCGATCCCCAGTAGTGTTGCACCCTGTTTGGCATTGAACATCGTGACCACTTTATCTTGCCATTTAAATTGTAGACCGAAGGTGTATGTCCATCTGTATCTTGTGTCTTTCTTGGAAAAAGCTTCCTCATTCTCCTCCTTTTTGTCAGAGTGAGCTGTGTGACATCTTCGAAAATCTGACTCTTGCTTCCCTCAAACACGATGGCTCTGTGTTTTTGCGCCTCCTTGGGAATGATCTCCTTAGTTGTGAAGTCGTGCAGTTTGGTTAGTAGGTCTCTAGGTTTGCCAGACACCGCTCTTTTAATGCCCACCCTGTACACTATGTTGATTTTCATCAGTGTATTTGAGGGATCATTGAGGATCAGCTTGAAGAGGTTGAAGATGCAGCCCCTTATATCATTCTTCTCGACTCCTTCCATCATATATTGTATCCTGAGATCTATAGCGTCACCTCTGTTCTGCATAGTTTCATAGTTCTCGGTTGTGGCCTGCATTTCCGGGAACGATGCGAGATTTACTGTTGTCCATGGCCATCGCAGAGATCGCCATTTCATAATTTGTTGTGGTGGGCCCTGCGTTTGGTCTAATTGCCACTCTCACACCTTGAAGGTTGTCCTTCATTACGCAGCCAGGGTGCTCACAAGCGCCATGGGCCTGATTACGACCCAGGCGGTAAGGGGTTAACGGCGCCGTAACAGGTGGCGGCGCCGTTAACCCCTTACCGCCTAATTACGAGGTCCCTTTGCGGGTCCCTACCTTGGCGGCTGGTTTTACCAGCCGTTAAGCAAGGAACCCGCAAAGGGACTTTCGAGGTAATTACGGTACCGCAATTTGCGGTACCGTAATTACCGCCTTATCCATTCCCATTGAGCCCTATGGGGGCAAAAATGGGAATGGGCCAATGGTGAATGGGAAATTAACGGGGCGGTAATTCCGCCATCCACCATGGCGTAATCGGTAAAATACTGGCGTCAACCATGGCGCTAATAGCGTCATGGTTAACGCCTGGGTCGTAATGACCCTCATGGTCCCTATTGTCATACATTTGCTCTGGCTCCGAGCTGAGGCTAGAATTTGATTTAGTATTTAGGATTCCTGCCTCACTCAAAGACGGCTATCTGAAAAAAAGGGGGATGATAAGAGTTGGCTGTATTCATTTTTAGAATGCATACAGTGCCGCTGAACCTGTCCACAAATAGGGAAATCTTCCCTAGTATCCCCACAAATTAAATAACAATCAAAAAATTAATTGCTGATATGTAGCCCTGCAGCCTGTAAACAATAGTATCACTGAGAACACAATATTCTTTATGAATTGTAATAGAGTTTTGGTGTTGTTTGTTATCACTATTATTGCACATGAATCCTCATGTATCATTCTTTAGTGTCGAGAAACAGACAGCAGCCTAATGTTTCAATACACTTTATTATCAGTATTATTGTGGGTGAAGCATCATATTTCATTCTTTCTTGTTCAGAAACAGACTGCAGCCTATGCATGTTTCAAACAATCTGCGCTTCATCAGGGTTTCAAATCAGTGTGCTGTTAGTAACAAGCAGTGCACATCAAATCATTATATCAGTTTTTATAAAGTATGTCCATTGTACACAGATATCATACCGTTGTGGGAATACCTTTGGTATCCTCTCCCGCTCAAAATGTGTAGATATTCTCTTAAGTTAGTTTTGTTTTTCCAAAATAAATCAATTATCAAATTCTTGTACTTCTTAGTTTTCTTAATGTTACGTATGGATGATTCTTTGGGGGTTATTATAAGTTGGCCGGTGCGGTAATAACCGTCTGGTATTTATGTATACCTGCACATTACTGCACCAACCAACTATGAGTTTGCCGGTGAGGCGGCGGAATAACCTCCAGCTTATAGCTGGAGGCCATTCCGCCACCTTGCCGGAAAGAATCCCTGGTAATACCGGCGCCTGTAATACCAGCAAAATCCCCCATGGTGCCCAATGGGATTCCATGAAATGCGGGCTTACACCGTCTACCGCCACTTGTAATCCAGCAGTAACACTGCTGGATCAAATGGCATCAACGGTAATACAGTCTGGTGGTACGTTGGCGGATTTACCACCCACATTCCACCAAACTCGTAATTACCCTCTTTGTCTTGATTCTACTTAGTTCTCACTCCAAATCAAACAGTCCTTCTCTTATTTGACCTGTGTAAGGAACGCCAGTCGCTGCATGTTCGCATCGCTCATAAATATGTGTACAATCATTCTGCCATCTATCTTGTGAGAAACTATAGATCTCAGGTGGCCTGAGGAGTTTGGGTCAATTCCAGCTTGAGGTAAGCAAATCCCAATGCTCAGGGCTGTAAAAGCATTGTTCTTCAGTGTCGCAGTTTGTTGCTGGAAATTCCGGCTGAGTTGTATTGTGCCAATCCGCTGATTAATTCCTCAAGGGGAAACAACTAAACATCTAACTCTGGAGTCAAGAGCATTTTTCAAAGCCTCACATGCCCTCCATAGCTAATCCTAATTGGTTAGTTCTTGCTTTGTGTATGACTATTGTAAGCAACTTTTGCATAGGTGTTAACACTTTAAGTGCTCTAAGGTTGAATATCTATATATATATATTTGCGAAAGTGTGTTTGTATGTTCAGGGTTGTCTCCAGCCCCATAACAGTTGGTGGGCTGAAATGTTGGCCCGAGGTCGGCATACCAGTCTGAGATGTACTGACGATAGTGACATCTGACCAACACCACCCATTCGCCCTCCACGGGGCGGGGTATGGCCCTGTGCTATCAGTATAGGCGATTTCGGGAGATTGACGATTTTGCGACTTTTGCAATAACAGGAAGTTTGGACACAAGGTCGGCATACCAGTCTGGGGTGTACAAGAGATAGTGACATTTGACGGACCCCACCCATTTGCCCTACACAGGGTGGAGCAGGGACCTTCCCTGTGCTATCAGTATAGGTGATTTCGGGAAATTGCCAATTTTGCGATTTTTCAAAAATAGGAAGTTATGACACAATAAAATATATGCAAGGCTATAGCAGACTCCCACCTGCATGTCAGCTACAGACTGTGCAATGCCGAGTGGTACCGCTAGTCTATGTATATTTATATGCCTTACAAAGCGGTCTTGTTTGCATACATAGCATTACTTCTGTAGGTGATGCACAGTGGAGGTGAACTCAACTCATGACACCCTCAGTAAGGCAAACATTTTATTTTTAGAATGAATCACATTTTTTAATCACATCTTTTATCCAGCAAAAGCATGGGGGTGTACAACGAGACAATAATGTGCACAGAGAAAAAGCCATGCATCTTGGGGCTCAGGTCTTTTGCGACGCGGATTCTGCTCACTTACAGTAAGGCACATGCGCTCCTGTTACAAATATAGAGCATTAGCAGGGCTAATACCGCCACACTGAAATACTGTTACAGGTGGTACAAAATGTGGTAAATTGGCATGTGCACAGGCTATTGTTATTCACTGGACTCCACTGGGCGCAGGCAGTAGTTCTGCATGCAACCTTACCTCTGCTTTTTCTGGAGGATTTATCTCTATCCTAAAACAGGCCCTTTTTGGCATATGATTTGTTATTTATAACACGCTTAATACCCAGAGGTTTCTAAGCGTGGACCCAGGATTGATCCTGTGTTGCTCCGCGTTGTCTTGCTTCCAAGGCGAGCGCATTGCCCCTGAGAAACCTATAATGCGGCAAAGTTTTAAAGCAGGCAGTGTTAAAAAATACCACCTGTTTTACCTTTAATGCCACACTGAAAATCATGCTGCGCGGTCAGGTTTTCTATAATTAGTGAATGAAAGGGAGTGGAAGGTATTTCTCTGAAAGGCATTGGTGTCTCCAGCAGCTGGAAAATACTTTAATCTTGATGATTCGCCTGATGAATGTTATGCTCATTGGAGCCATTGCTATCCAAGAGTTGAAACACAGTTTGACAACTAGATCCATCTACTTAATGCAGAAGTGCTGTGGAGAGCAGATGTGTAATTGCATCTTTTGTTAAAGAGATTCCTGTTTTTAAATTAATCAACCTGAAGGCCAGGTTCTGAAGATACTTTGTGAAGGATATGACAACATCGACAGTAGACGTTGTGGCTTTGAATTTCTACTGCAGGCCAAATAACCTCAACCGTAGGACCCTCCCTGGGGTAGACGTGACTTCTAGGTTAAAGGGGTGGTGGGCTTGTATTCCTTCTGCGACAGGTAAGAACTGGGGGTAAATCCTGCCAAATCCATGATTTGGCAGACCCTTAAATGCGGCGGTAATAGCGTTACTGCCACATTTAGCGGTTACCGCCAAACTCGTGATGAGGCAGATTTCTATTTTAGCAGCTATTGCGCCTGTGCCAATTTCTGAATCAATTGGACTGGGGTGACGAATACAGAAAGGTCCTGATAGGGCCAATTGTTCATTAAGGCACCTCCTGGAAAGGCCTGACCCTTGGAAATCCAAAAAGGGAACGCTGTAGTGTTTGGAATAGCACTACGGCTTGTGGCCAAGAGGTTTGGCTGGGAGTGAACCTAGGTGTCAAAAACCACCTAGCTGGATAATACATGAATGTTCAATTTTTGGGGACATTGATGACATCTGAAACGTTTGTCTGTGTCCACATTTTAATACCTCAAATGTACACCTCTAAAAGAAAGCCATGGTGCTCCAGATTTTTTGGGGCATTATCCAATGCCAACAAGAATATCTTGTGCCAGTGAGTTCCACCTTGTTTTAATATAAAACATGATGGTTGTGCTGTCGGGCAAGGACACTTTTCCTTGGAGTAGTGGGAGGAAATAGACTTTGCTATCCAGAATAAATATTGTCCACCGGTCTACCTCCGACCAGAACCTATGGATCTTTAGAGGCTACAGTGGGATCCGCATTCAACTCCGGTGGGCTGATGATGCAGATGAAGGTCTGAGGGGCATAAACTCTGGAAAGGGAAATAATTTAGAAGAATTGGGACTGGCTACAGTGACACTGAGACTTGAGTCTTGCTGCCCAGAATGCAGAATGACAAGGGGTGAGGGGTCATGCAGCCCTGGATTTTTTGAAGTCAACAATCAGGGGTTTTGTTCCTTCCTTCAAAGTGGGTGGAGGTGTTCCTAGTGCACCAACTCATTTAAGTCACTGAAAGGACTGCAAGGTCATCTTAGGTTAGTTGTTCAATGATCTAAACATAACAAGTGCTTGTCACCAAAGGTTTTCCACAGCTTGAAGTGGGTGCTGGGGTACTTTTAAGCCAACGTGTCCAGATTAGTGCAGGTGTTATATATTGCAAGACTGCATCAGCATGTTTGGGGAGGGACCTCAGAATGTTGGGCTGAGATCTAGACGGAGAGAGTCAGTCGGTCCTGACTTCAGAAGATGAAGGATGGTACTGCAGTCACTATGAATTAACTGTAATGCTGAATAAAGCATTTAACTTACATGATGGATTCTGCAGCCTTCTTATAGCCTTATTATAATGGCCCTGACAATGGCCCTGGCAATAATGAGATGGCAGAACCTTGTTAAACACCCTTAAGGACACAGTCAGACCAAATAGAGTCTGCTACTGGAAGCATTGCCCCGTCCCCGCTTGCATATCTGAAGAAGCGCCAATATTTTACTCGAGTGGTGATGTGGTTTATGGTAAAACGGCTGCCTCAAATAGAAATAAAAAAGACCGGTCCTCAGTTACTCTACGACAACCATAACTAAGTGTGTGTATTTACATTACACGTCTGTTGAAACTTTCTGTCCCTCGGTGGCGCTAGACAGAGACTAACGAATGCACAACATTATTATGCTTAGAAATAAATGAGAAGTTGATGTAGAGTTGTAAGTGTCCATTCCGGACGGACTCATGTGCCATTATCTATGGTGGGGTAGAAGGTACTCCCCCTCCGAGAAGTCTGGATGACTTCTTGCAGCCTAAAGCAGATGTAGAAAAAAGGTAGCAGGCGCCCCTCTCTCGAAAGAACACAGCATGATAACCTGTTCAGTGGTTTTTAACCACTTTGAGAGTTCGTAGCCATCTGCTTTTTGCTCATTGTACCTTTCACAGATGGGAAATATCTGTTTGCATATCAGTCTTTGTCCCGCCCACATGGGAAGTCCAGCACCGAAATGCTATGGCAATTCCTTTCCGAACAAGAGTACCAACAGCAACCCCATTCACGTGTTTCAGCCTTGTTGGGCATCATCTGTGAGGTGGAGCTGTGCCTCTCTAAGCACAGTGAGCAGGGAGTCCACGTCTGGTTGCCCCCAGGTAACTTAGGGGGACCAACCCCAAGTTCCTTCCAAAAATACAAGAAAGGTAGCAGACGCCCCTCTTTCGAAAGAACACGGCATGATAACCTGTTCAGTGGTTTTTTGTCACGGATGGCACTCTGTTAAGAGTGGCACAGGACACCCAGGTAGGGTTTGGGTGGTTTTGCCGAAGTAAGGTGGACAGATAAGTACACACACAGCTGAAAGTAAAAGAGAACAAAGAGTAGGCAAGTGTAGCAAGGAAATAAGGTACAACAGAATGGATTCCCTCTTGGGGTGTATGCAGATATGGGGAAGAGTGTTCCACGGACCTCAGGAAAAACTCTAGCCTTCTGCACAGTTTGCTATAACAGAGGCCCACGCTGTTGGTTCATGGCTGGGAACAACAGCTGTGGGTTTCTGTAACACAGAAATTAGACAAGGGAAGGGGCAGAGGTTGCCTGCCAGAAACCAACAGACAAGCCCTGTACAAAGGGGTATACAAACGATACAAGAGAAGACAATAACGGGCAAATCCAGGAAAAGGAAAGTAGATGAGCAAACTAGCAGAAGGAAAATGAAAGGAAAGCAGTATAACTGAATTGGACAGGGATAAAGAACTTAGGGTTGAAAACGAGAAATAAAGCAAGGGAGCAGCAGTCAGGAAACAGGGGGGCTGCAATAACTGAAAGTAATAAATGCAGGTAAACTGTTGTGGATTGCAGAGGACTGTAGGGTGCAAGGTAGAGAGCTCAGAGGAGCAGGACAGCATGAAGCAAGCCCAAAGGAGCAGGGCTGTAAGGAAGGGAGCCCAGCGAAAAAGGGCTGTAGGCAGCGGAGTGAAGCAGGCTGTAAGGCAAGGAGCTCAAAGGACAAGGGCTGTAGGCAAGGAGCCCAAAAGACAAGGGCTGAAGGCAGAGGGGTGTAGCAAGCTGTGAGACAGGGGTTCCAGAGGACAAGGGCTGTAAGCAGCGGAGAGATGCAGACTGCAAGGCAGGGATCCCAAAAGGCTAGGGCTGTAGGCAGCAGGGTGTAGCAGGCTGCAAGGCAGGACGCCCAGAGGAGCAGGGCTGCGGCAGGGAGCCCAAAAGGCTAGGGCTGTAGGCAGCAGGGTGTAGCAGGCTGCAAGGCAGGACGCCCAGAGGGGCAGGGCTGGGGCAGGGAGCCCAAAATGCTAGGGCTCTAGGCAGCAGGGTGTAGCAGGCTGCAAGGCAGGAAGCCCGGCAGGCACTGGAACAAAAGCAGGAGTAAGCAGGAACAGCATACAAAAATTCATAGCTAGAAGCAAAAAGGTGCTGGAAGGACTCTTAATGCAAGAGACTGAGCCCCTGCAGGCAGCAGCTTTTATACCGCCCTGCCCAGTACAGAGGCAGGCTAATTGGTCGCACCTGGATCAGCACACCTGCATACAATCTGCCTCCTCCCTCTCTGTTCCTGAGCTGGTGGAAGCAGAGCTGATCCCTAGGGCTTCTGGCGATTGCAGTTCCGATGATGAAAAATAGGAATAGCCAGGAATAGATAGTTATAGTCAAGTGCATTGTGGTAAGTGTAGTTTGTTGGGAAAAATAGAAAGACACCAAAGTCTCACAAATGGGAAATAAGGTCCAAGAAGTGAATAGCGGTTGATCCAAGAGTTTTCCGCAGATAAATGAATAACAATTAGTCCATATTGATTGCCAATGTATGCGCCCATGGTGCAGGCATGACATTTTTAACCACTTTGAGAGTTTGCAGCCATCTGCTTTTTGCTCACTGTACCTTTCACAGATGGAAAATATCCATTTGCATGTCAGTCTTTGTCCCACCCACATGAGCAGTCCAACACCAAAATGCTATGGCAATTCCTTTCTGAACAAGAGTACCAACAGCAACCCCATACACGTGTTTCAGCCCTGTTGGGCATCATCAGTGAGGTGGAGTTGTGCCTCTCTGAGCACAGTGAGCAGGGAGTCCACGTCTGGTTGCCCCCAGGTAACATAGGGTGACCAACAAGGTACAGTGAGCAAAAAAAGCGTGTGCTGCAAACTCTCATCTCAAAGTGGGAAAAACCACAGAACAAGTTATCATGCCATGTTCTTTCTGGAGAGGAGCACCTGCTAACTTTTTTGAAATATTTATAAGGAACTTGGGGTTGGTCACCCTGAGTTACCTGGGGGAACCCAGACGTGGACTCCCCGCTCACTGTGCTCAGAGAGGCACAGCTCCACCTCACTGATGAGGCCCAACAAGGCTGAAACACGTGTATGGGGTTGCTGTTGGTACTCTTGTTCAGAAGGGAATTGCTATAGCATTTCGGTGCTGGACTGCCCACATGGGTGGGACAAAGACTGATATGCAAATGGATATTTCCCATCTGTGAAAGGTACAGTGAGCAAAAAGCATGTGCTGCAAACTCTCATCTCAAAGTGAGAAAAAAACACAGAACGGGTTATCGTGCCATGTTCTTTCTGGAGAGGAGCGCCTGCTACCTTTTTTGAAATATTTGCAAGGAACTTGGGGTTGGTCACCCCGAATTACCTGTGGGAACCCAGACGTGGACTCCCTACTCACTGTGCTCAGAGAGGCACAGCTCCACCTCACTGATGAGGCCCAACAAGGCTGAAACAACACATGTATGGGGTTGCTGTTGGTACTCTTGTTCAGAAGGGAATTGCCATAGCATTTCAGTGCTGCACTGCCCATATGGGTGGGACAGAGACTGATATGCAAATGGATATTTCCCATCTGTGAAAGGTACAGTGAGCAAAAAGCGTGTGCTGCAAACTCTCATCTCAAAGTGGGAAAAACCACAGAACAGGTTATCATGCCATGTTCTTTCTGGAGTGGTGCACCTGCTACCTTTTTTTGAATAAAGCAGATGTAGGATTGAGTCTGCTTTGCATTTTGTTTTGGAAGAGGGTGACTTTATTTTGTTTGTTTCCCTTGCCTTTGGAGTATTCAGTGCTTTGGTTGGTGGTCCCTTTCAAAACACACTATAAATTTACAATGATTACTTAAAAACTAGATGGCCAATGGAGCTAATAAATGCTTTTAAAAGCCTAAAAAGTGTGCATGTTAATGTTTGCATTCTATGTTAATGTTTGCATTCTACTAAATTATTTACAGAAATAGTATAAATGTGTGTGCCCACCAGTGTAGGCAGAGGTTTATTCACTAGTGTCTGTTATTCTGTCTTTCTACGTTGAAATGTGCCTCTAAGGTTTGTGTCTCTCAGCATTTTCAATTGAGGCCAGTGTGGCCCTGAGTCTTCTGTGCATAATGGGTAGGCGGGTACCTGGCCATGAGGTCAGTCGCTGGATTAGGTCTGGCAAACACATATCTGATGTCTATACAAGGCCTAATACTGTTGGCTTTGCCAATGCTCGTTTCCTGCAGGCCACAAGGGCATGAGCCACTGGTGCCACATCAGTCTGGTGCATGATCCCTTGGCTCTTTTCCGATCCTTGCCCCTCCTCTGTTCTGCCCCTCATGTAGGTTGCACCCATGGCAAGAAGCACACAGCATCTGTGCAGCTGACACCCCACTTTGCGTCAGCTACGGAACATTGCCTGTCCGTTACTATGGATACATAGGGCCTCATTACGAGGCTGGCGGTAGCCGTGTAGTACAGGCACGGCTGCCGCCGGTATTCATTTTTTTTCGGCGCCCAGAAAAGGGCAATTACCGGGTCATTACGACCTTGCGGGACCCGGTAATTGCCCTTTTCTGGGTGCGGGAAAAAATTATTGAACAGTCCCATTTGAGCCCCATAGGGCTCAATGGGAACGGAGAGGGTGGTAGCACCGATACCGTTAATAATGGTACCGGTGCTACCGTCATGTTCTGCTCACGGGTGCTGGTACAGCCACCAGGTCAGACTTGGTTGCTGCAAGGGCACCCACGAGCAGAACTTGTAGTATGGCGGTACGGTAACAACAGCGCTGGTACCGCTACCGGCACTGTTGTTGCCTTACCACCATACTTATAATGAGGCCCATAGAATCTTGGTAGTAGAGCTATTCACCTTCAGCAGAAGGAGATAGCACATACTCTGTTCATATACAATTGAGCTCTTTTTAGCTTCCATGCAGAGAAGAAAGACTTGCTAATGAAAAAAGATCTCAGGAAGAAGATCCCAGAGAAAAAATGACCGCAGAGACTGAAGCAGGCTCGACTCCTTCCAGGACGATGATCGAGAAAGCGAGCTGTAGGAGCACGAGATGCGCACCTGGAGCCATATGGGTATGCAGGCAACCACGTATGTGCAATGTCAGCTTTGCAAGGTTTTTGTTTTGCAATCATCTAAAATATTGATATTCGCCCCACCAGTGGGTGGTGTTGCTTCCTAATGGCTAGCAGGGAGCATGTGCACTGTGTAAATAATACTGAAGTAAAGGAAAAGTTCTAGGTCCCTAAGGATGCATGTGCTAAACACGTCTTTGGGATCCCTGGGCTGACAGTGCTAGGTAGGGCAACGTAAACTAGAGATAAAGGAAGAGAGGTCTACCACTTGTAGATACACATGTACACTGGATCATTGTTTAGATCGAGTTCAAATAGTTGAGTCATTTATTTCATTTAACTGTCATTGTAGGGATATGAGCCGTATGAAGAGGATAAAAAAAGAAAATCAGGTGAAAATTCATTCGAGGTGAACCCAGTATGGATCACCTATTAATCAAAATCATGAAGAAAAGGGAAAGAGAAAGAGACCCATCGGGAGGACAGCTCAGGGGCAACGTGCTCGCCTTGGAAGCAAGACGACACGGAGCACCACAAGTTCCATCCCTGGGTCCGCGCTTAGAAACCTCTGGGTATTAAGCGCGTTTTAAATACCCTATCATATCAAGGGAGGGGGGGTGGAAGGAAAGGTTGGCTTGTGTTAGCGAGGTCAAAGCAACAGAAAGAAATGATGAAGGTAACATATCAAAGAAACTAGTGCACTGATGCTGTATCATCAAGTTTCCGAAGACAATTCATAAGTGATAACATTAAAAATAACCTTTTCAGTCAGAAAAGAATGAAAGTAGAAATCATTTCATCACCAGGCATAAATAATCAAATCTTTCGTAATTCAACATTTAAGAACAAAGGATTGTCCCAACGAGCTACCTTTTGATGTCAACTCTAGAGGTGACAGAGCTAGATCACACCCAACGTCCACTTATACCACCATCTTTTTTCTGTTAGTAACAAAAGGTTGACACAATTACTATGGGGTCTTTTCTAAAATCAGACATGAATTTGATGGTTTAAAGTCACCCTTTTGTTACTAACAACACTTGAAATACAGTGTATGCTATGAGAGAATACAAGGACATAAATTGCTAATTATTTAGCTATTGCCTCTTTAATAATTGTGTTTTATGTTGTTTCGATTTACAAATGTGACCACGGGGTCAGTCTTTTAAATGATTTATTACAGAATAAAATTTAGATATATTTTATGAAAATCCGACCTCTCCATCCTTTTATATATGTTGAAAAAGATGGTGGTATAAGTGGACGTTGGGTTTGATCTAGCTCTGTCACCTCTAGTGTTGACATCAAAAGGTAGCTCGTTGGGACAATACTTTGTTCTTTACGTTACCAAGTCCTTTCCCTACGAGCCCCTGACAAAAAAAGAGGACTACTGTTTTGTCAGTGTGCTCACTGAGTATTACACGTAATTCAACATGAGCTTTGTAAAGAAGCAACTGGAGATTATTTCCCCTAGAGCGAATCCTACGTATGGGAGATTGCATCACTACAGTATGCTCCTTATGTTTGGAGGCATAGCTGCTGAACACTCCTATTTAATCAAGGTGTCCCTGTAGTTTTGTAGAGCTTCTGGAGTGCAGAATAGATGGGTCTGCTTCTGGCACTCACTCCGCTACCCAGACGGATGTCACTATCAGCCAGTCCTGGATTTTCAGAAGACATCACTTTGGACTCTGGGACGTGTAGTTTCGTTTTACCATTATGCATACAGACCCACAAATGCCTGCAGTAGGTGAGAGAGGCTTACTAGAAGAAGAAAGAAAATCCGGGTGGTTAAAGAAAACGTTGAACATGGGTGGTCCAGTGAGATGGAGAGCTGAACAGAAAACACATGAGAGGCAATTAACTCTCTTCGCCCAGAAACGGGACATTGTAGTTCAGATCTGGCTTTCAAAGTGGTAATACAGTTTCAAGGTCGTCTTGTGGGTATTAATGAAGGCTTTGCCCACCAGAATGTATCAGGACATTCGTTTAAACCAAGGGGTTATCCTGCAACCTCATTCTTGAAACATGATGATATTTATTTGCCGGAAGCAACGTTTTATTTTACTTGCAGCTCCCCTGTGAAAGCAGTTGGGTGGTGCCGTTCTGCATTGTGTGGGATAGTTTCAATGTTAATAGGTCTTCATATTTATTTATGCAATGTTCGTCGGATACAGGTATCTGACAAACAGTGCATGAATAAATAATCTGGGTCCATGTATCCAACAGACATTGTATAAATAAATAAACCGGGTCGTGGCTGGGGTCTGTAAATTCCTCGTGTGACCCCTCGAATGGGGTCACAAGAGGAAGTTGCAGTTTGCTTTTCCTGCAGCTCGGACACAAGTGCCAGCGACAGCATTGCGCTAGCGCTTCGCAGCTGCTCCAGCCTATCTTCATTATGGCGGCGGGCACATGTCCTGTCGCGACAGTGACTGTGGCAGGGCCGGGGGGAGCCCGACTCAGCCCCGGCTCAGCACCACTTTTGGGAGACTGCCGGGCCTCGGCCCAGGCTGGCCCTGGCCCACTTAAAGCACTGCCCACGCTTATAGGCTTTGCAGTGTTGTGGGTAGAGTGTAGTCAGTGCTCAATGAAGACTAAAGGGAGGAACTATGGGCCTACTTCACAGTAGTGCTTTATAATGGCAAAACCCCATTGGAAAATGTTCTGTTAATCATGGTCTATGTGTAAGCTGTGAGGAGTTATTGAAATGCCCCTTCAATGACATTCAACGTATAAACTAAAACACATGAGGCCCCTTTGCATAATATTGCACTCGTGTCGCCAAACACTTTTGGTCATCTGGTTTGGCCTCCCAGAAGTCCTATGTGCAGTAGCAGATAGGCCAGCACACTACCTGGTGGAACACACTACCGCCACCTCCTAGATCTGAGCAGCGCTTCGGCAAACTCTTGAAAACCCGGCTCTTCACCTAGAAATCCCCTAAACGTCGACCACAGGCTATTTACCATCTCTGTCTTTTTGGTTGAATGATGTCTCCCTCTCTGTAAATTGTAATGCAACTAGCGCCACGAGGCCCTCGGGTTTAGAGTGCTTTACAAATGTAAAAATAAATAAATGCTGCTAGTCACCAGCGTAGCCCTATACAACTGCTTCAACGTGTCACCAGGCCCTCGCTTGCCCTGGCACATTGGTCACAGAGGAGCACACGTGTTTAAAAATGTGTGATGCCCACAGGTGTCACGTGATGAAGGCTAGATGGGTCCAGTGGGTTTCGAGCAGTGAATTGGTGCGATCAGGTAGTGCACCCTTATCACCCTTCTTTGCTCTGGCCCCTGCTCTAAGACTGCGACCTGGTGCACTACCAGGAAATCGCACACCATTTGCAGTGTTTGCGGGGAAGCTTATGCACCTTCTGCGGTTCCCCTGGGGAAACCTTGTTCTGAACGGGCCCTCCATCCGACCCAGAGCTTAACTGTACCCCAGCCTACTTAACAGGGGCCATAAGGCCTGCGGATACAACCACTATCAGATTGGATATCAACAGTCCCCCGCCTCCACCCAGCATCCTTTGAAAGCACCGATAGGACATGCCAGGTCCTAGCCAATGAAAAGTAAACTGGCTAGACAGGGAACGCCAACAACAGCAATGACACATGCAAATGCGGAACAGGTGTCTGCAAGCTTTGGCTCTACAGGTTGTTTGGACCACAAGTCCTATCCATCCTAAGTGACATGGTGAATGTAGAGGGATCAGGGGAGTCACAATCCAAAACACCGGAAAACCCAGGTTGCGGACCTCAGGGAGGTAATATATAGGTTTTGGCTTATTATGGAACGTAAAAATGGAAGTATTTTGTAACACCTGTTAGGCTAGGACCAGCTAGGTCTTCCATGGCGAACTCCATTGAGCAACAACCCACAATAGGCACGACCAGGTTCCTGGTAAACACGCAAGCCTTCTTGCTAGTCATAGAAGTGTACCAAAACATTAGTGGAACTGTGACTCCAGCGGGGGACAGAGTAGGAAGGACAGGAGTAACGTGCATCCCGTTTTTCAAGGGTTGCAGCCATGCTGGTTGACAGCCAAATGAGTTGAAATAGATTTCAGTTTAGGTGCAACTGATATCGGGTGGTAAAGTGGAGAAGTGTGCTTTAACTTCAGAAAGAACAGTTTCGCAATGGTGAACATGGCTGCACGAGTAGCGGAGCTGTTAACAGTAAAAAATACAAATAGTGGAACACCGCCCCAGACCGTTCCCGCTCACTTCGACCACTACTTCTTGCAAAAGCTCTGAAGGCCTAAGCTACTAAATTACAGTAAGAATCGCCAGAATTTGTACTTTTTAGATCATGTGCTCCTTGGCTAGACATTTGTTTTCAGGTTCTAGTGAAGCACGAGGGGCAATCATATTTACATGTTTTCTTTTTACTTTTTATAGCATGTTTTGTTGTTGATTTTGATAAACATTACAAACCTATCGCCAAAGAGATGATACAACCCAACTCTTTTTTAATAACAAATTTATATCGCGCACCATTGACCCCGGAGGCTTGAGGGCGCCAAACATAGAGTAGGACAGAAAAACACGTCGGCCCTAACCAAGGAGGACCTTAACCAGGCCGGTATCATCACAAGGGCCATAGCAGCGGCCGGGAGAGATCACTATAACTAAACAGAAATGTCTTTAGGTTCTTTCTAAAGACTTCGGAAGCTCCTGCCTGCCTACAAACGTGCTGTAAACAACAACCGTTTTTACACCAACCAGCGTCCCCATGTCTGCTCAAATGCCAGCATTTTACACTCATTTCAATGCACGGTTTCTTATATTTTTCGGAAAATCTGCAGTTTCTAATTTAAAAGACGCCGGTATGAAACGTCTATATTCCTGGAAAAATCTAAATAACTTTCCAATCATTCTAAATATTCCAGTTTCGAAACTTGCTCAGCAAAAAAGACGACCCTCCTCTCGGGCATGTGCCCAGCTCTGACAGAGGTGACACTCTGTCATTTTAAAGACTGCACGTTTGGCCATCTGTCTCTCTGCTGGGTTGAGACTGTCACTCGGGACACCCGAGGGTGGGGCGGCAGCCTCCCGCGGCCTACCTGGGCTCGTCATCATCCACACACACGCCACTCTGCATCGGAAAGGAAGTCCGCCCTCGCCCGCGCCGGCAATGCGAGTGTCCTGCAGCCGCGCCGGGAAACCACCGTGCCCCCGGGGCCCTGTGGTGGATAGTGAGGCCTGCAGCCCTGGGCCCGGCCGGCCCAGTCATCCCCCTGAGTCAGCATGAGCCAGCTGGACTGTTCCACGGGGCTATTCAAGCTCCCCCATGGCAGTGACCTGTGGTCAGGCAGGCCTCTACAGCCTCCCGCCTTTTGCTGACAGCCCCAGAAAGCAGCCACTCACTGCTCCAGGCACATTATGCCAGCGTTACCCAGAAATCACTGCGGCAGCATGAATGAAGCTCCCCAGAAGAAAGAGAGACCTGTTGCACCAGTGCTTGGTTTGTCATGCACAAGCATGCTTACACAGGAGATACCTACACCCCCTACCACGTGCACGCAAACTATTGTGTTCACACACACATTGTAATTCACACACAAACAAATCCAGCTTGACATCCTCGCCAATGTTGCCACAAATAAAATAAATCCACAAAACTCCCACACACAATATAGATGCACACCCATTCTCTTCTGGTGACTGTTCCCTTAAGGAGAGGCACGGGGATAGGCGCTCGTAAGCTTGCAACCAAGATGGCCGCTTTCCCTTGAGCTCTTGGCTCGGACGCCGGGAGGAGGAGGCTTTTTAGCCGCCTACAGACTCAGTGCGGCATATATCCCAAACGCCTGCCAGGGATACGCAGCTGCCTTTGGGCTCTGGAGCAGATCTCCACTGTCAGAGAGTGCCTACTAGCTATGCGCCCCCCTGCGTGGAGGCTGGGTAGTCGGTGCAGTGGTAAACGGAGAGAAAACCGAGGCTGTGGCAAAGGGAGCTGATTGAAACTGACAAAGGGGGTGTGCTCCCCTCTGACTACAAGGGCTGATGCAGCAGTGAACCAGTGTTGGTGGGGCCACAGATGAAGGCGTATGGTGCTGTTTGAAGCCCACCCAGGGGCCTGTGTAAGATTTGCTTAACACACTGCGACCGGGATTGTCAGCGACTTGGTTGCTGAGGTGCCGGGGGCCCAGCCGCCATCCAGCAGGAGATCTGGCTTGCCCTGTGGACTGGTGTACTCCTGTTGAGTACGCCGTAGCGGTAGGGCAGCCCCAGAGTGGTGGTGTGATGGCTGATCTGCTTCTTGCTCCTGATGAGTGATTATGTTTTACTAGTGATCCTGGGTGGAAACTAGCCGCTATTTGGCCCGGGATTGGGAGTAGAGGCAGACTCTCTATAGGGCCAAGAGCAAGAAAACTAGTCCCGGCTAGAGTTTGGACACAAAGTGGGGTTGCTGGAGGGCCCAGAGCTCGGGTCCCCGTCTGGTGCAATGCCGGAAAAGAGAAGGCCTCAAGCTCTGCAAATTCGGGCCTGAGTGCAGCTGGGAGCGACCCTACCCCTGCGTTGGAAATAGTTTTGGCCGAAATGACAAGTATATTTGCTGCTATAAACACCAAACTAGACGGAATGGCTTATAATGTTGACCGGATGCAGGAGCGCATTGATAGGGAAAGGGGCTGCATTTCTGAAGCAGAACAAAGGGTGGGGTCACTGGAAGATTTCAGTGGGGTCATGAACCAGGCATTGTGGACGCTGCAGTGTGAAGTGAAGTACATAAAAGAAAAATAATTGAGGACCTAGAGGCGAGATCCCGATGGAACAATATTTGCGTGGTCGGGATCTCTGAATCCATTCCATCTCAGAGGTGCTGCAAGACACCCCCCCTTTGATCCCAGGTTATGGTAGAGCATGCTCACTGTGTGTCATAGCAGGTCCCGAGGCCGGGCCAGGGCCCTCGCCCAGTCATTGGCCGTTTACTGAACTATAGAGATCGAGACACAGAGCTTGTGAGCTAGGAGATCTTCAATAAAAGGAGGCCAAGATCTCGTTCACTCCGGATTGCACCCCCTCTATTCAGCCAGTCCTCCTATCCTTTTTGGCTACCAAGCGCTCTCTCCGAGAACATGGGCTACAGTATGCAATGTTATATCCCTCACGGCTGCGAGTGATCCATAATAAGACTCATTTTTTTACCACTCCTACAGAGGTACAGGACTTTCTGCAGTCACTGCCTAAATCTTTAGACTTTACATGGGAAGAGCTCTAGGTGCGATCTCCTGTTTCAACGTGTGGACACTGCATGGAGAGCTGCAGGATGACCCCCGCCTAGTGTGCTGCCATTTAGCGTTGGACGTATGATACAGTTATTGCCCTGGGGGGTCTTGGGAGCTCTGGGTCCGCCATGATACGCATTTTTGGTGTTAGCGTTGTGATTGATGTAACATTTCAGTTATTTGCTCATAATCCTTCAAGTTTTTGGCATCCTCTTGAAAGGGCATCTTCATGGGGGATTGGTGATTGAGCTGTCGGGTTGGACGTCCCCGGGCGGTTGCCCACATTCTTGTGGTAGGAAAATGAGGGGGGAGTTGAGAGGGTCTTTTGCGGCAAGTTCGGGGTGGGCAGCATGGGAGGGGGTGGGCAGGAGTTGGGAGGGGATGTTAGAGGTTGCAATTGAAAATGGTTCACGTTTCTGCAGAGAGTGATAGGTATGCAGTGAGCTGAATGTGGGAGGATGCCTCGGATGGATGAGCCTTTACCAGCGTGCTAGCATAGGCCCCCGGGGTAATCAATATGGCTGCCTGTAATATTATGTGTTAGAACGTCCGAGGGCTAAAAAACTATTGTGAACGTCATGAGGCCAAAGTGATCTTGCTACAAGAAACACATTTCATTGGGTTGGCCAATGAAGGGTGGCAAAATCTTGGGAAACAATAGATACTATGCGTCATTTTCCACATATTCCAGAGGGGGCATGAACCTGATACATAAATCCCTTAATTTCCATTACCTGGAGCATGTGCTAGACCCAGGGGGCAGGTTTGCAATCATGTCGGGGGTGTACCAAATGTTGATGAACAAACAAAAACATTCAGGTTGGTCTTTGTCCCGTTAGTTCTAACCCGTAGGTGAGGGGGTTAATGATCTACATCATTATTGGTTTCCAAGTTGTGACACGTTCAACAATTGCAAGTTACAACTCTTGTTGAAAATAGTTAAAAATACCAATTTTATTCAAGAACAGTTCATAATTAAATACAATTCAGTGAATACCTTATAATGTGATATCAAAACATTTTACACAATACCTAAAAACAGCCAATTCATTCACAATAAAAACACCTTATATAACATATACCTGTGACTTTGTGCGTTATCTAACCACCCTTGGGTATAGTACCAAGATATGGTAGGGAGAGGAACATTAGATTAGTAGATTATCCTTCCCCTTCTCATGCTCAGCATGTTTCACTTCTAAAACACTTTGTGATGAACTTTCTTCAGGAGCTTTTGTTTTGGGTGCTTCTATTGTGTTATATTGACTTGTATTTATTACAGGCACCTCCTCATCAGCTACAAAGAAAGAAGAAAAGGGACATACATTAGCACTGAATGCTAGTATCATTTTATGATGGTGTAAGGGAACTACGCTTCCACTCATTTCTTTTCCCTCACTGGTGTAAATTACCTGTTGGGGGTCTTCGGCAGTCACTGGTGGGTGTGGCATCCATGATTCAAGTGAGGCGTACACTGTTTATCCACCTAAAGTCAAAAGGTTAGGTGATTCAATGATATGCTCATTCCTCCTAGCTCTTGGTGTAATTATTCTGTTTAAGCCACTTTATTCCCCTATCCCAGGAAGTACCTACTACGGGGTGTGGAAATTATTTCAGTTGTACTGGTAGGCTTCCTAGCCTGCCGTGGTCCTTGTGTTATATCTTCTTTATCAGTCCTTCAGCTGCTCTTATTATCTATAGGCTGGGGGCACATGTAATGTAAGTATGGTTGTCTTAGATACATTACAGGTTTATAGTACTGTATCTGTAATGGGCTCATATGTACAGGACACAACCCAGATAATTAAAGAAATCAAAGCTTTTGACCCTCCAACAGAAATACTGCTCATATAGCATTCTGTAGAATGCTATGCTAGCATTCCACCGAAAGCCTCATTATAGATGCTAGAAGAGAAGCTACTCCGTGACCATACCGTTAAAATAAAACAATCTCATTCATACTGTGGTGTGCCGAGATGGCTTTGATGGAGAGCTACTTCCACTTTAATGGAGACTTCTACAAGCAGATCAAAGGGACTGCTATGGGGGCCACTTTAGCACCCAGCATTGCCAACCTCTATATGGAGTCTTTTGAACTCATGAAGATTATGACAGCGCAGAACCCATTCTTTATCAACATACGCGCACGGAGGATGTATATTGAATATATTTCTGTCATCTGGACTGGGGGAATGGAAGAACTACAGAATTTCTGCCTTTGCATTAATACACAAGATCGGTTTTTGAAATTTACCTCAAATTCCAGCATGGAAACTCTGAGCTTCTTGGACATCTACATAATAAAACCTTGTATGTAAGACCCTTCAACAAGCCCACGTATAGAAATTCAATACTACACTATACCAGTTTCCATCCCCATCCTGCAAGGGATAATTTCTTCATTTAAAACGTAACAGCACAAACAGAATGGACTTCAAAAAAGAAGCTGGGAAGATGAAAGAACGCATGGAACAACGCGGTTACCCGGACAAAATTACCACCACAGCCCTAAAAAGGGCGAGTAACAACCATAGAGAAGCCGTTCTAGAGTACAAGGACTGGGCAGAGAACAAAAACAACAAGGGGAACAAACTTGTCTTTGTGAATACGTACAGCCAACTGTCCAAAGGAATCAAAAAAACATTTTTAAAAATTGGAATATTTTAGAGAAAAGTGACCAACCACTATCGAGAACTATCATGCCATTCAAACGGAGCAGAAACATGAAAGAACATATTACAAGGAATGATGTTAGCTCAAGACCAACAAAGCAACGTACTTTGCCTCAACAATGGGGCATGCCAGACATTACCGGACACCATCCTTGTGGCCATTGCACATGTTGCCCGTACACGTTTAAGAGCACAGAAATTAATCTAGGTTTGAAATCACTGTGGAAACAGAATCAACATACAAACTGCAAATCAATGATGGCTGTGTACATCATATGGTGCCCATGCAATAAATTCTACATTGGGAAAACAGAGAGGAAAACTAAACTCAGAATAGGGCAACATAGGAGTTGTCAGAGAAACCAGACACAGCAGTGATAGCAATCGCGACAAAAGGACACTTCTGGAGAAGGAACAGCAGTTTATTATTTTTTTTACAAAAAGTGCCTTAAAGGTGTTAAATGAAAAGGTGGAATGGGCACTTTAGTTTGTTTGTTTTGTTTGTTTAGCTATTTATAGCGCGCACCAGACCCAAAGGTATCATGGCGCAAACATAAGAATACTTTAAGCTTACATGGTTACAGGGTTACATAGTCACATAGATGCAGGTCAATACAGCAGCACAGCACGTAATACATATGCATTTACTAGTATGGATCGATAGCTGAAGAGCAAGGTACAGTTTGGGTTACAAAGTCAATTACTGGGAGTGGCAGGTAATGCTAGAGCTAGAGATCGTTTTCTTTAAATCATTTGATAATGTTTAATCTAAAGTGTGGGTAGGATTAGTCAGTCCTTAAAGTGGACGGGAGGGAGTTCCACAGTTGGGCCGCTTGTACTCCGATTGTAGTAATTTTGAAGGGGGGAACTGATAGGCAGTTTGTGTAGGCTGCTCTGGTGGGTCTGGATGTGACTCTTGTTTTGAACCTCTCTGTCGGGTAGCTAGGTGCTGAATTGTTGAGGCATTTGAATGTTAGGGATGCCGTTTTAAGTTAAATTTTGTCAGCAGTAGAGAGCCAATTAGATTGTCTTCTAATCATTGATATGTGTTCTCTTTTGGAGAGTCCTAGGGCTGCTCTAAGGGTGTTATTTTGCAATATTTGAATTTTCTTAGTAATATACTGATTAGATCCCAAATAGAGAGTGTTGCAGTAATCCAATTTGGACAGCACAAGTGCTCTTGCCAGAGTGGAGCAACTGATTGTGGTGGAGAGGTATGGTTTTGCTGATCTGATCAGCTTACAAGTGTAGGCCGTGGAGGATTCCATAGCGTTCACTTGTTTTGCCAGTGTAAGGCTGGAATCGAGGTAAAAACCTAGTGTTTTTACCTTCTTGGCAACTTGGATTGTATGTCCATCTATAACAAAAGATGTGCAGTCTTGGCTGAGTTTCTTAATGTTAGGTGTAGTCCCCAGAATGATGAGTTCCGTTTTGTCATAATTCAGGCATAGACCGTGAAGTGCCATCCATGCCTGGATGATGAGGTATATCCTATTCGCCAAGGCCAAATCCTGTTTGTAATCCCCAGAAAGTGGGATGGGAATATGGGTGTCATCTGCATAGTGCCGTAGATGATCTTATGGCCAGGTAAACTAATGATTCTTTTGCCTTGCACTGCTTCGGCAAAAAGGCTGAGTGGCAGACACCCGGCGAGTTATAATTCTTGTTATACTGTGCACGGTGGTCAGTGATAATGTCGAATGCAATAATGTCGACAGTCAAAATGTCGAAAAAAAATGTCGAAAAAAATAATGTCGAAAAGCAATAATGTCGAATTTTTTCCTACATTTTTTTGAATTTTTAGAAAAAAAAATAAATATATATAATTAAAATGTGTTGAATATGAGGGGTGAGAGGGTGGTGGAGGGGCAGGGGGGTGTTTGGTGAGGGAGGTTGGGGGGGACCCCCCCTAGTAAATGATATTTTCCTTGTTTATTTATTTATTGAATAAATAAATAAATAACTATATAATTAAAATGTGTTGAGTATGAGGGGTGAGAGGGTGGTGGGGGGGTGACGGGGGGTGTTGGTGAGGGGGGTTGGGGGGACCCCCCTAGTAAATGATATTTTCCTTGTTTATTTATTTATTGAATAAATAAATAAATATATAATTAAAATGTGTTGAGTATGAGGGGTGAGAGGGTGGGGGGGTTGGGGGGTGGCAGGGGGTGTTGGGTGAGGGGGCTTGGGGGGACCCCCTCTAGTAAATGATACTCTTCTTGTTTATTTATTTATTGAATAAATAAATAAATATATATATATAATTAAAATGTGTTGAGTATGAGGGGTGAGAGGGTGGTGGAGAGTGGGGGGTGGCAGGGGGTGTTGGGTTGGATGAAGGGGGTTGGGGGACTCTTCTTGTTTATGTATTTATTGATAGTGCTAAATAAAAAAAATTGACATTTTTTTTCTAAAAATTGACTCTTTTCATTATATGTATAGGATTTCGACATTATTGTTTTCGACATTTTTTTTTCGACATTTTTGTAAGTCGACATTTTTCTTTCGACATTATCACTATGAACCACTGTTCACCAGTAGATGGAGCTTTGACCACTGTTTATACAGCACTCCCTGTTGTGCACCCTTTTTCCCAATTAGGCATCAGTATTCATGAATTCCTCATCATTAATAGGGCAAGCTAATACGTGAAATAGCGTGGTATTATGATGCGTTTCCCCTTATGTCCCTTAGTGGGAGGCAACATCAGGGGCGTTGCTAGGGGGGGCTAAGGGGGCTATAGCCCCTGATCTTTTGGTTGTAGCCCCGGATAGAATCTCAGGAGCTACAGCCAAAAGACTAGCTAGCCCCCAGTCCCAACAGTTCCGACATCAGCTTAGCCCCGGGTCTTTTCCAGACCTAGCAACTCCCCTGGGCAACATTATGAACTGCATTCAATGAGGATAAGATTGCAACGCCACAGCACCGTATTTAAAAAGGCTTGACGTGTAAACAAATGTCTGCACGTTTTGAGGCAACAGGAAGAGTCTACGGCACATTAAGGGAGGGCTCACTTCGAACTCGGTAAGCAAGACGGACGGATGTGGGTACCATCCGATTCCTAAGCACCATTTGTTTGTTCCTCATTTAGAGTTGCACCTACAGGGAGAATTCCCCTTTCTTCACTCTCCCTTTAGGAACTAGTGAGTCGAATTGCGACTATGCCATCCATTGTGGTGAAATGCTGCATCGGCTTACGTTACGAAGCAATCGTACATTGATGCGGCTTTAGAGTCAGCAGGTATGTTATGCCTTTTGAACTTACATATAAACATCAGCGGACTAACCACAGTTCCGATGTTTGCTTTTAGCCATATCATGGGGTAGAGTTCCGCTTGCAACATTGTCAGCGAAATGCTGTGTGTGTATCTTCCAGGCACAGCTGACAGTATTCTGAAGACATTGAGACAACCACGCCAAGTCGGGCTGCATTCTCGGCAGCAGTAGCTCCTTTTGACCCACGGTTTTCTCTGATTGCACCATTGGAGGAAGTTGGGTAAGAACAAATTCCTGCTCCACCACGTGGCTTTAAGATTTTAATACTAAACTCTGTAGTGCCGTTCTCTGGTTGCAGTATGACATTTGAAGCTAAATCTTTAGGTAATCCTCCAATACTTGTATTTACTTAGTTTTGGCTGCGCCACTACGTACGCAACTTCAAGCAAAAGGAGTGGATTACCGAATTACGTCACGTGACATTTGTCATTGAATCACCGTCCGACATAAGAACACGTCAGTTCCCTATGGTAAGGAGACTTCCTGCCTGTCTGGGTAGAGGCAGCCGTTTACCTTAATGACTGATAGCTTGGGCCCCCCACTGTTGACTTTGAGCACAGATAGTAGGGTGTGTTCTTATAGGTTTTCGTGTTTGTGTTGACACACAAATCCACAATTCCAGTGTAATTTAAATACACCTTCCATCTTAACAGAAAGAGAGATGAAGTTATGAGATGGGTTCTCTCTAACATATGGTTATTTATTGCCAATATCTACTTTACTCTGTTGTAGGGGAAGACTCTCCCTGTCTAATTCAGACAACCCGTGACGCTGACGCTTGAAGGACAGAAAATTACATCTGTCGTGTTTTCAGTATACTACACCATAACTTTTGTACGGGATATTTGTTTAGGTTGAACAGTGTGTTTTTTGTTGTAAATGGTACAGGTAGCAGCTGAAGAATTTCCTTGGATCAAGTACATCCTCGATTTAGGAAAGAAATATTTTGGGTTTTTAATGTTTTATGAATCAGTATGATTGTGAATTAATGAGGTTGAATGGTGTGTTTGAGTTATAAGTGAGATTTACACAGCACAAGACACTCTTTGGACAGAATAACATATGGGAATAGTGATTGATCATTCCACAGTTTTGTTTTGATTTATTGATTATATCAAAATATTTGAATCCTGCTATTTTAAGAAATGTTTGTGATAATAATAAAATATGTATTATTTAGAAATGAACTCGTTGACACTGACTCCTTACTGACTGCTGGTTCAAAAGAGTTCTCCACCTTCAACAGTGCTTTGGTCGCCCACAAGCATTTTGTTGTATGGTAATGAAAGGTTGTTAACCTTTGTTGAGGGATTTCTTGTGGTTTTATTCCCTCATACCTCCTGTGGTTGTTTTTTGGCATGTATTCCTATCCAACACCCTCCGTTCAGGTTCTCCTCGTGTTCCTTGAAGTGAGTTGGTTGAAATTTCAACTGCAAACTGACAATCTATATTTATCGGTCCTCTATAGTAAATTGGCTGTTTCAGGTGGCCATCTTTGTGCGGGTTAGCCATCCTGCCCCGCATTGCTGAAAATTGGGTGATGAACCCTGCCATCTACCATACTTCTCTCTTGTGATCCTTGTCTCCCAAACTGCGTATGTTTTCTAAGTGCGGGCAAACTTATCTAAGCATTTGATAAAGCCCTCATAGTGCTGCGTTTTGTGCTAAAATCAGTGACTTGCTCTGCCAATAAAGTGGCTGGGTGTATGAGTAGTGCAATAGTCGCCCTCTCGTGGTTGCGATATGGCCTCCTAGTTAGAATGACATTATTTGTCTATGGCCTCCCGTCCATATAATTTGATGGTGCTCACCACTCAATAAAGGATTATGCCCTACTGTATATGGACTGTCGGGCCGTCAACGGAGCCCGTATATTAGATTGTCGGGCTGGTGAGGCTACTTGTAGCAGGTCTCCTGGAAGTGTAACTACCAACTTCCTCTTCTAGGATACATTACATAAGACTCGTTCTTTTTTGGAAATGCAGTCCCAGTGTTGACTCCTCGTTCACTGGCGTGTGTGCCTCCATTGCCCTTGTTCACAAGAGGAGTCAGATTTTGTGCCACTCGACTTCTTCCTCATTCAGGCCTCTGCTGTCACTTTTAGTCTTAAAAATTAATTATTATTCCCTTACGTTACATGATGCAGACTTCCACTTTTCTGTTGGTATTCCCTATATAGTGAAGTCCACAAGGGCAAGTGATCATGTAAACCACATGTTCAGAGTTGCAGTTTGTGAAACCATTTTGTATCCATGGTACGGTCAAACCAATCTCAACTGTTTTGGATTTTTTGGTATGTTTGCATACCCGCATATCTTGGTACCTAGACCCAAGGGTGGTTAGATAACACACAAAGTCACTTGTATATGTTTTTAAGGTGTTTTATGGTGAATGAATTGGCTGTTTTTAGGAATTGTGTAAAATGTTTTGATATCACATTATGAGGTATTCACCGAATTGTATTTAACTATGAACTGTTCTAGAATAAAATAGGTATTTTTAACTATTTTTCAACAAGAGTTGGAACTTGCAATTGTTAAATGTTTCGCCACTTGGATACCAATAATTTATGTAGATTGTTAACCCCTTCACCTACAGTTTAGAAATAACGGGACAAAATCCAACCTGAGTTTTTTTGTTATTTAGCCCATCCGGGTATAGGTCGGACGCCACACACCTTTACTTTTGAAGGTGTGATCCGGAGTCTCTCCCTTTGTTTGCGGATCCAAATGTTGATGATCCTTATTTTTTTTTAAGCTCTCCTACTCAGATGCTTTAAATACATGGACACCAATACTGTCTCGGCAGCAGATTTCCACACTATCTTAAACAGGGAGATAAACAACTCCATGGGGAAGGGGACATGATCGCTGTCAATAGCAGCACACACGATCTTGAGCTGTATGACAACCATGGCATTATTGGATGTGTAGAGGGCGCCTCACCCCAGGATTAGACAGTATTCATACTACTCGTCGACCCACGATATGACTTCCCGAACTGATTATTTTCTGGCCACCCCTGCTATGGTGCGTATGACTGTGGGGTGTGAACTCCTGCCCTGGACGTTGTCAGACCACTCCCCTATTAAGTGGACGGTTGATCTAGGTAAAGACTGGGTGTACAGACCCTTCTGCTGGTTTAAGGCTGCGGCACTGACAGATATTGTTTTCCGCAGCGAGGTGCTTGAGGTAATTAAATTGTATTTTGAACATAACCTGGATTCAGTGCGGACAATGGCTGTAGTATGTGAGGCCTTCAAGGTAGTCTTGCGGGTGAAGGTATGGGATTGGAATTTGGAGTGTTGAAAGGCATTGGAAAGCACCTTGGTGAGATTGAGATCGAGTTGTGGGACCTAGTGGCGAAGATGGGTGGGGGCAATGGTGTTGGTACGCTGGTTTGTATTAAGGAGGCAATGAACAAGTTCCAAACCAAAGTAGAGCGAGAAGTTAAATATCTTGCTAGGCCTGCACTAGCTATGCAGTACAGCGAGGAGGGGATACCGGGACGCCATCTTGCAATGGCAATAAGACAGGAAGGGGCAATGGCGGAAGTGGCACTGATACGCACTGCGTGTGGACAGGTAGTGTCGTATCCACAGCAGATCCTTGAAGCATTTCGTGTTTTTTTTATGAACGGCTACATAGCTCACAGGGAGATGTGGATGCTGAATCGCTTGCTGGGTATTTTTGTGGGGCGCCCCTATAGAAACTAGACGGGGACGTTGTGGCGAAGCTGGACACCCCGATCACAATCCATGATATTTTGGCTGCTATATGGTCGCTCCCCTCCTCTAAGGCACTGGGTACCGATTGCATTTCAGCCAAAATCTATAAAGAGTTACGCCCGGACATAGCCAGACATCTACTTAATATGTGGCAGGAGGCAGAGCTGGTGGGCTCTCTTCCTCCCTCCCTCTGCGAAGCAGTGATCTCTTTGATCCTGAAACCGAGCAAAGACCCCCAGGTTTGCACATCATACACACCAATCTCCCTCCTTAAATTAGATACAAAAATGTTTGTTTAAGTCCTGGCAGATAAGCTATTCCCATATATGCCGTCGATTATCCACAGGGAGCAATCAGGCTTTATCCCGGGTCGTTCATCTGAACTGAATTTGCGAAGGTTATTCGCCATCGTATCACAGATAGACCCCAAAGTGCAAGCGGTGGCTGCCTTTTTGGACGCAGAAAAGACCTTCTATTCTGTGGGGTGGGAGTACCTGTTTTATACACTACGGGAAGTCGGCATTCTGGAATATTTATTGAAGGTGGTGAAACTGTTGTCTGCAGGGTCCAACGCACGTATTGGACCTGTTGGTAAGCGCTCGCCTGCATTCTGGTTGGGGGCGTGGGACAAGACAAGGCTGTCCGCTGTCGCTGCTGCTTTTGAAATTTCTGTTGAGCTGCTGGCGGCACACCTTAGAAAGATCCACAGCGAGTGGGGCTTAGCCATGGGGGTGGTCGGGAGTTCGTGTCGTGATTCTTCTGGGAAAAATCTGAGTTACCAGAGACAACAATGGAAGAAGCTGGAAAAGCATAACAAATAATTGTTCTTGAAGACTTCAACCTCGGTGCTATAAGGCCGGCCTATCAAACGCCTGTCCTCAAGAGCTAAATCCACTCCATGTTTTCCCGATATCCACACAAGAGGCATTACAGTACAGTAAATCTAAACAGAAATAGTCAGTGGTTATCCTGAAACCAGGTGTGGTTGGAGCTCTTGAAGGCCCCTGCTGCAAGGTCAAATTCTCAAAAGGGGGAGCAAGGCCACATTACTAGCCTCTATTTATTTATTTGCATTTATAAAGCGCACATCTGCCCTGGGACATTGTGGCGCGGTTCCAGCTTATTCACTTGGCAAGCAGGTATATCACAAACGTTAGGCGGTATAGAGGACAGGCATAATAAGTACAGAGCAAGGCATATTGAGCTGTCACTAAGGTTACAGTTGAGCAGCGTATCTATACATGTTGGTTAGTTCTAGCGGAACAGTGTGGTTTTAAACATTTTGCAGAAGGTAGTGTAGGATCTTTCATTTCTAAGTGTAGTGGGTAGGGCGTTCCAATTTTTGGAAGCCAGGGGTTGAAAGCTTCTACAATGTATCATGAATCCTAGGCATAAACCAGGTGCCGACGCATCAAGGCAGGAGCTTGTCCGCAGAGAAGCTCCTCCGTGTCCCCGCCCGTTTGCGAGGTCTGAAGAGGCAGAGCCGGCTCAAGGGGCGATGAAGTGGTGCGGTGGCACATGGGCACTGCAGATAAAAGGGCGCTCTGCAGCTCCCACAATGTTAAGCGTCATGCGATCATTACCCAATTTAATGGTGCTGCATGGGATGATGAAAGGCCGTGTCTACCTTGCTCGGGATTCGAACTTGCGAAGTGCTGCCTTGCCCCATATCAGAGGCGAGCACTTAATCCCTAAACTACCCACTCAGCAGATCATCAGTGCAGTCTTTCGTCATTTCTCATTCTACGGATGGATTCAGTCTTGTCACAAAGTTAACATTCCATGCAACACTTTGCTGCCTTTGGGCACATGCTGCTGTGTCTACGTGCTTCAATTCCTGATCGCGTGCAGCCACATCAGTATTTCATCTTTTTTGTTATCTCATTGGTGTCAAGCATTCATAGTCTCAGCGTATTCTGTTTCTCACCAGGCTCGTTCGTTGCCTTATCTGCCAGACTGACCTATGGGACATTGTGAACTTTACCCTTACATTTTGCTTATGCATTCTGGTCTCCCTTATCTTACACTATGTTATTCTCATGGCTGCTTTCTCTCTCGATCTGCTCTTTGCTACCTGCTGGAGATTGCTGGAATGTTTGGAATTAATCCTAACCTCTGGCATAGCTCTGGGCAAAACCTCATTGTATAGCTGGTCAATTGACAACCCTCTTCTGTTAACACCCCACTCCCTTTTTGCTTTCAGTGAATTTTTGTGGAGCAAGAAACCATTGTCACAGAAGAGAGAGAGAACTGAGAATATCTGGTTGGCATAGTAACCAGCAATGTCATGGTATGAAAATGCCAAATCACTAACATCTCTTTTTCCAAACTCTTCCGCTGTATTATCCAATGAGGAGTTGCCTAACAATATTTTCTCCAATCAGCAGCTTTGTAAGAAGCAAGTCTGGTGCTGGGCTTTCCATTTCCTAGTTGAGCAGTGATTTCATATTGGGCTATTTTGCAGACATTTGAGTTATTTGTGGGCTATTTTTCAAAGCAGATGTTATCTTCCCAAGGCTGCCTTGCCTCCCTGCCCCCACCCACACACCCCACTCCCACTCTCTCTCTCGCCCCACCCCCCATTGTATGTGCTCGTTGGGTTTTGTTTGGACTATTTTGGGCTAATTTTGACTAGTCCTTCCGATGCTTCTTTCTTCATGTTTATTGCCCACAACCAACTACCAACGCCCAGCCACCCACCCTAACCCCACACTCTATACTCCCACCCACACACCCTACCCCCACTCTCTTCACCTACCCCACCCCTTCTCTCTACTGTTACCCAACCTACTGCCAATCTCTCTACCCCATCCCACCCCCACCCACTCTCTCTAGCCCCACCTTTCCATGCCACTCCCACCCATCCCCACTCTCTCTACTCACACACACACACCCTACCCCCACTCTCTTCACCTACCCTACCCCCTCTCTCTACTGTCACCCAGCCTACTGCCACTCTCTCTACCACATTCCACCCCACCCACTCTCTCTACCCCACCTTCCCATCCCACCTCCACCCATCCCACTCTCTACTCACATCCACCCATCCCATCCCACTCTCTATACCCCCAATCACACACCCACACCCACTCTCTCTACCCTCACCTACCCAAACCCCACTCTCTACCCCAACCCTATCTCTCCCCCACCCACTCTCTCTACCCCACCTTCCCATGCCACTCCCACCCATCCCCACTCTCTCTACTCACACACACCCTACCCCCACTCTCTTCACCTACCCTACCCCCTCTCTCTACTGTCACCCAGCCTACTGCCACTCTCGCTACCCCATTCCACCCCACCCACTCTCTCTATCCACCATCCCATCCCACCTCCACCCATCCCCACTCTCTACTCACACCCACCCATCCCACCCCACTCTCTATACCCCCACTCACACACCCACACCCACTCTCTCTACCCTCACCCACCCAAACCCCACTCTCTACCCCAACCCTATCTCTCCCCCACCCACTCTCACTACCCCACCTTCCCATGCCACTCCCACCCATCCCCACTCTCTCTACTCACACACACCCTACCCCCACTCTCTTCACCTACCCTACCACCTCTCTCTACTGTCACCCAGCCTACTGCCACTCTCGCTACCCCATTCCACCCCACCCACTCTCTCTATCCACCATCCCATCCCACCTCCACCCATCCCCACTCTCTACTCACACCCACCCATCCCACCCCACTCTCTATACCCCCACTCACACACCCACGCCCACTCTCTCTACCCTCACCCACCCAAACCCCACTCTCTCTACCCCATCCCACCCCACCCACTCTCTCTACCCCCACCTTTGCAGGCCACTCCCACCCATCCCCACTCTCTCTACTCACCCCCACACCCACCCCTGCTCTCTCTACACCCACCCCTACACTCTCTACCCCCACACTACCTCCTCTCTCTACCCACACCCACCCACCCTACACCCACTCACTCTACACCACCCACTCACCCACCCTTCCCCATTGTCTACCACCACCTCCCACCCTATCCCTTCTCTCTCTATTCCCAGCCTCCCACACTACTCCCACTCTCTCTAACCCCACCCACCAACCATACCCCACACACTCTACCTCCATGCACTTTACCCCCACCCAACCTACCCCCTCCCAACCTACCCCCACTCTCTCTACCTCACGCAACCATCCATCCTTCCCTCACTCTCTCTACCCACACCTAACAACCCTTCCCCCAGTTCCTCTACCCCAGCAACACACCTTTTCCCCCACTCTATCTACCTCCACCCAGCCACCCTACCGCCACACACCCTTCCTTCCCCCACTCTCTCTTCTCCCACCTACCCACTGTACCCCCACTCTCTAACCCCATCCCCACTCTAACGCACTCCCTCTACCCACAGCCAGGCACCTACCCCTTCTCTCTCTACCCCATCCACCCACTCATGCTTGATACCCCTAGCTACCCACCCTACCCCCATGCTTGCTACCTGCACCCATCCACCAAACCCTCATTCTCTCTACCCTCACACCTGCACCCCTTATTGCATTCTCCTTTGAAACTTTGCACTCTACTCCTTGCTTCTGGTGCCTATAAATGCAAAGGGAGCAGTAAACACCCAAACTATTGGCTTTGACAATGTGTCTTCTCAGTTTCCCTCAGTGTGTTCTTCTCCCTAGGATTGTAAAGTGCTCCATTGCTTCCCGAAGCTAGGTCTGCGCTCAGTAAATACCCTGATAATAAAAATACTAATTACATAGAGGGGAAAACCATATGCAATCAGGCTTAGTTCCACTGGGAAAGGGGCAGTCCAGCTGAACTGCTTGGCCACAACCCTTCTGTACGAGACCACAAGCATCCCCAGACATGTTTCAGCCACCTGCTGCTCCGTGCCCTGCTATTATTGGGCTCCCGCTGCACCCAGACCCTTTCTCAGACTGCATGGGCCTGACCTTGTCTGCATGCCTGTTTCATGGGACCTTATAGGGGAATACCTTTAGAGCTATTTGTGTTTTGCAGCAATATTTTACTTCAAGATGAAACAGATGTAATAACAATAAAGTAATACAGTCAAATTACACAGTTAAGCACGTGAAACAGAGGCCATTTCCTGTGTTCATGCCATCTCTAGGGGTAGGGAGTCTAAAAGGTTTGATGGAAAAGAAAGAAACATGCACAAACCCACATGGCCACATCTTCATACAGAGAAGATTGCTGAAGCAGGTAAGAGCATTTGAGCTGCACATAAATGTCATTAAATGATCTCCTTATCATGTCATACTCGGGAGTGGCCTCGGGAGGATATCTCAGGGGTAACATGCTCGCCTTGGAAGTAAGACGACAGAAAGCAACAGAGGTTCTATCCCCGGGTCCGCGCTTATAATAACCTATCATATCATTTCATACTCATTAAGATTGAATCCACCCTTAAACTGCAACTTCTCCTTCTTGGATCATAGTACCAGTGCTTCGATCCACATCTCAGCCGTCGGTATCTTAATATCTCAAATTAAGTCATCATCAGAGCACGAGCCAGAATCTAAGAGGCGGAGGTGGTGCATTTTGTCAGGAGACCAAGAGGTTCTGTATGCTATCCTCTGTTGGGAGTACCTTAAGCGGTTTCGGCTACGCAGCCGTCCATTCCATACTCAGGTCCTCCAACCACTCGTCGATCTTTCTCTTCCGACTTCAAAGGATTTTCCTCAATCAAGGCAGAGAACCTAGGGTCTGACATGGGTGAAGCGCGAAGAAGTCTACAGAGAGTTGGCACATAGGCTACTCTACTTGACAGTCGTGCTGCATCTTCTAGTAACCGGTGAGCTGCATAAACCCATTGCGCTCCTAATCATTCAAATTACACTTATGCAAATTCCAACAATTGTTGATGTCTTCAAACGTCACTGAGTATTAGAATCCCTGCTTTTATCCAACTCTGCCACTAAATATGCAGGTCACTGAATGTCAGTATAGGGTTCCCCTAAACTGAAGCCTCATGTGCAGGTGGGCGCCCATCCACACATTGGGGGGATATTAGACCTTCAAGGGGCTCGCCTGACTCAGTAACCTGTCCATTGATGACAACATGTCAGGCTGAGATAGAGTACACGCCCCCTTCTCCAGAAGCATTCTGACAGTGTCTGGACACCCTCAAAATAAGCCCCCCTTCCCATACCTTTTAATGCAGTACCCATTCTGAAAGCCAGCACCGCTTCCCTTCCCATAAGAAGAACCCAAAAACCCCATTCTGCCATTTCTTCAGCTACTTTTTAGTTGAGTTAGAGGAAGGGATTGAGAAACACAGGATTTCGGGCAAGAGACAACTCCTAATGATAGTTATCTTACCCCATAAGGTCATATTAATGTCCCCCTACACCATCTCACAATGTGGCTCTTACCTTGCACCGAACAGTTATCAGGTTTACTGAAATTAATTTGTTTATATGTATTATTTTTAACCCCTTGAGGGTTCGAAATTGCTGGGAGCTGGGAGCTATTTAGCCTCTGCTTCTAGCTGGAGAGCCTGGTTAGTTTGAAACCATCAGTTACCAGGAGCTACCGTTAACTCCACAGGACAACTGGCGCCATACAAACATGCATATGTGATAGTAACTCTGTATGTTCAGTAATATGAATAAAGGTGCCTAAAGGATACATTTAAGGGACATGTAAAGCTGAATGGGACATGGCTCATGGACAGAAATGCAGTGTTTGCATCTCATGCGCAAGTTCGATTTGCGGGGCGGTGTGTGCTAGCTCCTGGTTCTACCGAGGTAGCTCCTGCCTGCGTGGTGATTCCCAATACTCAGGAGCTATGTTGAGCTCCTGGTCATCAAATCTCAATTTCAACCCCTGCTCGGGATGGGATGTCAGCATAACCCTCCAATGTCATTACATTGGGTACGAGTGGGTAATAGAAAACTGGCTATTCACAGCCCTATGAAGTAGCAAGCACTATGAAATAAAATGTTATTGTTGTTATAATTAGTATACACCTGGTGTCCTGTAGGAAATTAGTTTACAAGTATCCTATGAGTTTCCCATTCACATGTCCTATTATAATCGTATTTGTTTTTCTGCGAGAAACCCATTGGTTGAATTTGAACAAATTAATTAATTCATGCATAACTCTGCCCTATGATCATTGGCCCACACTGCCAAGGTCAATTACCATACTAAAGCAGGCAGGCGCCACCAGGTGGTAAAAGGAATGAAGATGTAATGGGATGGCAGCTTTCCCCTTATTTTGGGTCGGGGAGAGATGTTATCCCAGAGCCTGCCCTGGGATGACTCAATCGTGGATGGTCGAGGCACACCTCAAGCGCAAACCCACCAAGAACGAGCCTGTCTTTCTGAACAAGGTGATCCTGGCCCACAGACACAATTCTGCCTTACACCAATGGATGTGGAAGGTCTCTCCCCAACATGTTCATCCAACACGAAGTCCCAAGGCTTTCACGAAAACCTGCACCACACAGACATTAGCAAGAAAGCCCAGTTCATCTGGCATCAGATAAGTCCTCCAATAGAAGTCAAGACCTACCTCCCCTGCTGGACAGCGATACAGGGCATGGTGCGCGCTGCTGCTCGCATAGAGTAGACTGAGGTCATGCTCTCCTCATAGATCTCGTAGAGCTGGTCTTTACCCACTGAAGGCAGCTTTCCATACCGTCCCCCTTCAGTTCAAGGGCCCTGGTCATGCAATACCATTACCCACCACCCAATGATCTGCACTAGATCCGATGTAAAACTCAGTGGATCATATACAAGGACCTCATCAACGAAAAACAAATGAACTTTTAGAGAAAGTGGCCCTTTCAAGTGGAGTCTACATGATTATATTTATTTATTTATTCATTTACTTATTTGAGCATTAGCTAAAGAAATGACAAGACCTGAGATGAAGAAATGCAGGAAAGTGAAGACCCAGAGACATGCCTTCTCCACCTGCACCATCAGGCTATGGAACAATGCCCTGTTGCGTCTTAGACTGAGACGCTCTACAGAAAGTTCGGAAAGCAACAAAACGCTCCCTTATTTCAAGGTACTCCTCCTCCCAATCCATGAGTCCTCAAGCCTTCGTTTTGCTCCATATATCAACTGCTTTCCTCCATGGGCTGCCCCACTCCCCTTTCCCCACTAGCGTGAAGTCTGTATGTGCTCAGCTATCCTAAACCTCTCAGAGTAACTGTGTGAATATGTTCACGCATCCCTCAAACCCCAGTGTCACTGTAAGACCGCATGTGTATTATTGCAAACAACTGCTCATGCGCTGTGCCCTCTGCAAAGTGATAGGATGCTTTTTAAAGTTTGATTTGCACTAATAAAAAAAAAATATGCATACAACTGTGTTCCCTCTCCCATGCTGCAGCTAAACCATTTATCACCTTTATAAAAAAGAAAACACAAGCTCCACTTTCAGCCTTCAGCTGTCCCGCATCACACAGGAGACATGGCACATTGGTTCCTGTTTGACAGTAAACACCGCAGTGGCACTGAGGCATGCCCCCCCCCCCCCCGAAAGAGCGCTAACTAAGCTGATATGCTTCATACGGGTCTCATTACAATTACGGTGACGCGGGAAAAATAGGCACAGTGGGGAAAAGTGGCGGTAATGCAGTGGTAACCAGAGCACTACCGTAGACTATTGGCGGTGAGCTGGGGGAAACACCTCCAGCAGAAGTAGAGGTAGAACTAGAGGTAGTTCGGCTGCCATACCGTCAAAAATTGGCAAATTTACCGCCGGCGGAATTACTGCTCAAATCCCTATGGAGTCCTATGGACTCCACAAATGAGGACTAACACCCCCATACCACCACTTGTAAACTGGTAGTAACTCCGCCGGACAAAGTGGCAGTAACGGTAATTCCGTTTGGCACTAATCTCATGGATTTACCACCAGAATACCACCAAACTTGTAATGAGGCACACAGTCCCTGGTCAAGCATCATTAATGTCCCTCCAAGGACCATGCAGGACACAATGGCGCCTGGTTTTCTGTTTAGCAGTAAACAATGCACTGGCACTGAGGGGAGCACTCCCCAAGGACCACTAACTCGTCACAAGTAGGTATGGTTCATTGGTGGATTCACCTTCAAGGAACCCCAACACGTGAAGAAGTGGCACAGATCCTCCTATCTGTCAGCATGCAACATTGGAATCCAGGGATATTTTATTTATTTATTTATTTATTTATTGAGTATTTATAATGCGCCTATATAGCAAAATGGTGTTTCAAGGCGCATCAAGACAAGGAAGGGGGGGGGGTACAGGGAATGAAAAAAACAATACAATGATGCTCCTACTAGGTTGTGACACAATTCAGAGCATGCAAGTGCAGAACAGAATTGGAGGGGGAGGAGGAGAAGTGCAGGCAAGAGAGGAAGGGTAATGCTCAGGCGGGAGGGTGGAGAAGGTTAAATTAAGTGCAGGTGAACATGTTCACTTGCTTTTTGAGGACAGAGTGCGCAGGTGAGTGCTTGAGGAGCAGCCGGAAGGAGCCAGTGGCAAAGAGGTGATAGCAGAATCATCCAAGACTGGAGCAAGGGAGGCAAAGTTGTCCTTGGTAGTTCAGGAGGAGCAGGAGAGCACCAGTTTGGATGAGACTTTCAAAGTGCGGAGTTGTCTAGAGAGCTCATCAGGTGAAATAGGAGAGAAAGAGGAGACTAAGAGGGAAGAGGAGAGGGGGGCAAAGGGAGGCCTGAGAGCAGGTGAGGGAGAAGCACGATACCCTGCCAAGGCAGAGTAACCCAAAGAGACATGGCCCAGAGTCAGTCTCCGGTCTGATGATACACAACATTGGCAACTGAGGATGCAATGCACAAGAAACGCCTACACACCACAGAGATTAGAACTCCCCTCTAGAAACACACACTACTGGCACCCCAGGATGCAAAGGGAAAGACACTTGGATCCCCATAAAGCTAACGATGCACAAGTGAAATGAAGGCAAACAAATTAACATCAGCATTTTACATTTCATTGGTCTATTTACGATGACAACATTTGCTTTGGTCTATGCCTGCAAAAGATATGAATACAAAAATCAAAAGCACCCCAGACTAGTGCCTCCTGTGGTCAAAGGGTAGAAGTGCAGCACCCCCTAGGTGCATGTCCAGGATGAAGGTACCAGGTAGGCTGCGTCCTCCCACAGCCTTGAATCTGCACCTCATTTCCATGTTTGTCAATAGCGCTCCACTGTGGGCCCCTGGCCCTTGATCTGGTGACATTGTACCTCAAGAAGTTTGAAAGGACTGAGGCAATACTGCATACAGTAGTCTTGCAATTGTCGTTACATATATGTTTAGCGATGTTTGTTGTCGCCCTTTGACACAGCACTCCCTACAATCTTTTTGTTTTGTATCCTGTTGACGTCCTTTGAATGACGACTGATCACTTCTGCTTATTTTACAGGTTCTGCACGCGGGGTCCAATGGCCTGCCAGCCAGCCAGCATGCACCCTGTCCTTGGGCTGCCCCATTCTGGCACAGTGCAAAGACCAATGTCTTGCAGCGTGTTGCTGACCACTGACCCTGGTGCATTAAGGGCGTCTGCTGCAGTGCAATGAATGGGCAAGTAGAGGCCATGCTCGGTCTGAAGAGCACCGACATTTCCCAGCAGCAGTCCTTTGAGTGGGTGGGAGAGTAGCTGCACTTCTCGGGGGTAAGCACCTGCTCTGGGATTCTTACCACACACATATCTATATTTACTATTCAATTCGCCTTTTATTTAAAACAAGGACATGTCAAGACTGATAGCAATTTGCCGGAGTGGCTACAGCCAAATCACCAAGCTGGCACAGACCTTTGCTCCCTCCTTTTCTCCTCTTAACCGCCCACTAGATCAGTGCAGGAGCCGGTGCTGTGCACGGAGGGGTCATTTCGTGGCGCTGTTCAAGAGGAAACCTCCAGTGTACATTCTTCACAGCACAGGCTGCCCTGTACTTTCTTCAGCAGTTAAACCTTTCAGTGCACCCAAGGCCTGGACTCAAACACACATAAGAGAAAGTGGACAGAAACAGTCCAGAAGTAGAGACAGGCAAGGGCCAAGGTAGCCAGACAAGAACTCAAGGGACACATTGGACTGGACCCAAGACACAGGACTTGGGCTGGGCATCAATGAATATTAAAACAGGGCAAAGGAAAGCACAGGGCACACGTGAGCGGAGTGAGGGCTCGCTCTCACAGCAGAACTGAAGCTGGAAACTGATCATCTAGGAGGACAAGAACAGGCGCTAAATGTTAGACACTGGAAATGCAGGATGCAAAAGTGGTGCCACCTGAAAATGAAAAGAAACACAGACTGCCACGCCGCATAGCGCCTTACTATCGGCTAGGGTGCAACTGTGATTAGTACGAGAACAGGAACAGACTGTCGAGAACTGGCGAGGGCTGGGGCCCAACGGGGAAGCAGGAAGCCGTGAAGCCGCATTAAGAGTGGCATGGGTTCCACAGGGAACACGGTTGTAAGACACATGGCTTCCAGGCGCAGAGGGTTTAGATAAGCACCCACGAGGAGGTACATTGGTGAGTATAACGGCCCGGGTGCTTTCATCAGGACTGTACACCCTGGCCTTAGCGTATGCAGAGTCTGCATAAATGAAACACTACATCGGCCACAATGCATTGGGAGTGCAATGTGAAATCCAGTAACACATTTTGCGGAATGGAGCACATTCAGAAAATGGTGTGCAGACATGCACAAGAGTTCGGGTGTGAAACAGAACGAACACGGAACCCCTGGGGGTCTGTGGGGAATGCCAGCTGGTGGCAGGGCGGCAGACCCATGACACTGTGTGCATTTGCTTGCACGAGTGTCTGTATGCATGCGGATGCAAATATGAGGGTGAAGGAGTGCACACGAGTGTGTGTGTGTGTGTGTCGATGGGTAGAACCTGAACCTATTATGGCTATATTGGCATGTGAGGGCCCCTTGGCATGGTACGTCACTTCCGGGGCATATGTTGGCAAGACACGCCCTACGATGCAAGTATCAGAGCATGGTATGGCAATGTGCAACCAATGAAGGTATGCACGGGTGTACCCTGGCATTATCAGGAATACTGTGTAAGTAACTGGGTATATCCCCGATACCTGCAATGCAGTGGGTGTGAAAATGCTATGCCAATATCTGCCATTAGGTAGATATCCCGGGGCACAACACAAATACCGGTTCCATGTGAACATGTGGCCTGGGAAAAAAGTCGCCAGGTAGGTGATTCTTTTCCCTGCGCCCCCAAAAGCCTTCCCCCACACATTCTAGGATGGGTATTATTTACAGTTATATACTCCAGCCCTAGAATTATTGAAGAAAGTGTTTGAGTGCAACTTTGGGGGAATGTTGCCCCCTGGAGACCTTTCCCCGGGCGACTTTATCACTGGCTACCCACGTTTCTTGTATGTGGTGGGAATGTTTGGCCACAACGCTTGACGTCCACGCGCAAACCTGCCCATTCATCCATCCACACACCCCTGTGTTCATCCACACATGCATCCATGAGCCAAAACACAGCTTTACTCATCTTCTGGACAGGGGGTTCATGGGGAGCACTGCTTCCTCTTATGTGGAGTGCACTGGAGTATGGCTGCCGGTTTTGGGGGCGCATTTAAGATGTCAACCCCAATGAGAGCAACACCCCTCTTCACCAAAAAATAGGACTCTCACGCCAAGTGATTGGACCCTCTAAAGCAAATACATACCCCAGTCGTAGTAGGCGCACTAGTGCTTTCTCCAAATGCAGCATAGGTCCAAGTGCACTGTGCCGCTTGAGCAATCAGATAACACAGTAAAAGGCAACTGTACTGCCCCTTTCTCGCACCCACACTCTTATACTGTACACAACAGATAGCTTCTCGCACAGCACACAAAACACGTCAATAGAACATAGCAAGCCAGAGCTATGGACTTTTTCAATACTATAGGCAGGGATGGTGTCGGGGCATTTCAAACTTTTCTGGGCCCTGAGCAGCTGCCTCGGTTGGTAGTCTTACTACACAGAAGCATGTTACTTGTTTTAATTCATGACAATCAAAGTGTGCTTTGTGTGTGCACAGTAGCAGGTACCTTTGCTGACAGCTGTCACCTTAAGTGAAGACTTTAAATGTGCACTTTGGGGAACACACACGTTACAGGCTGCCTTTGCTGACGCCAAGCATCCAGCAGCATTTGTAGCTCCCTGATGCCTTTTAATCAGTTTCGTCCACATTAGCACCAATTCATACAGGATAACATCTCCATCTACAAACCAACACGAACACTAAGGTCCAGCAATGACATGCGCCTCGAACGGAAGCAATGCGCAAAACACTTTTTTCGTGGGATCAGCATTGTCGTCCATAGCGGCAAAACTCTCGAAGTCGCCCCCAAAGGAAATACAAGGTTAAGCCCTCGTGAGTGAAGGGCGAGTGCATTTCTACAGCGGCTGTTTGGCGTTTGCGTGACTAATTTCCAGTCACTGCTGTTCCTCGACGCTCTGCATTCCTGGTTGCCTGGTTGCCGTGGAGCAAGTCGGCGTGCGGCGTGGACCTAGCCCCGCCCCCTCCAGGTGGAAACCTACAAAATCAAGACCCAAGCGCCCTCGCGGCGTTAAGCCCTCGTGAGTGAAGGGCGAGTGCATTTCTACAGCGGCTGTTTGGCGTTTGCGTGACTAATTTCCAGTCACTGCTGTTCCTCGACGCTCTGCATTCCTGGTTGCCTGGTTGCCGTGGAGCAAGTCGGCGTGCGGCGTGGACCTAGCCCCGCCCCCTCCAGGTGGAAACCTACAAAATCAAGACCCAAGCGCCCTCGCGGCGTTAAGCCCTCGTGAGTGAAGGGCGAGTGCATTTCTACAGCGGCTGTTTGGCTGTTTGCTGGTTCGCTGGTACGCCGCTGGAACATGGTCGACATCCCAAAGGTAGCGGCGCCCTCTCCGGCTCGTGGCCCTCAGACAAGACTCAATACATTACAACAGCGACGAATGTTGAACCCCTGGACTGCCATGCCAGGCAAAATTAAGACTTGTGCAAAGGTAAGCAAGCAAGTTGTTGATCTAATTGCACCTGCTGTTTCTCACAACATAACCGCTCAAGTACATGTTGCAGCAAACCATGACTCAATTCCCTCAACTACCGATACCTCATTGAGTAATACGCACAGTGATGTAATCCAAGAAAAGGTATTACGCCAAATACCGCAACTCTCTCTCGCAAATTTAAATCCAGCCCCGCCTGTGGAGGAAGGCCCGGAAGATGCACTCCCCTCTTTGCAAATTGTTTCTTGCGATATCCCCCTTTTTCCTTTCGACTTAACGGATGCGGAAATCATGTGTGCAGATACTTTAGTCCAGGAACAACCATCTACTGCTCCTTCTCTTGCCCTGTCTCGAGCTGCGAAATCGAACGAAGTTAGCCTTCCGACAAAACATGCAGAAGATATTGAAGCGTCATCTTCCATCACGCTCTGTCCACAGAATTCTGCTCTTCACCTTGAAGGTCCACGTGCAAAAGACGACTCAACTCAAGAGTCGAGAATGCTCTTACAAGCTTCTGCCTCCAATATTCACTGGATGCCACAGCCAGATTCCCGCCGTGACACAATTACTTCGATAAACACTAACTGTGCAGACTTATTCCCTGCCAGTTCTGGCTCTGCCCGCTCATCTCAATATGAGTGCCCGGAGAGGCCCAATGCTCCTCATATAAGCCACACTCCTAAAGTGCCTCCAAAAACCTTTCCTACCAACAGTTCCGATGCATCTCTGCAAGCTCCCCCGATGAAGGACACCTCCAGTCTAACAGTGCGGATTCCAGCACTGAACCTGAGTGGTCAGCCCTCAGATCCTGACATCAGTGCACTCTCAGCGCCGGCACGTCAGTCGTCGCAGTTTTCGCCTCAGAAGGGTCAGCAAAAGAAATCTCATATACCGCAACAAGCGGGCACCTGTTTAGATGGGAAATTGAGTAAAAAAAGAGTGAGTGCGAGTACGACTCCTGTGTCTTTACCTGCACTCCACACTCCAAGCAAGGACTTATCACATGACTCAAGCCTTGCCAATGAATCCTGCAAAACCCCAAGCTCAAAATCCAGTCTATCAGTCGCCGCTGCAATTCAAATTCACAATAACGTGCTTGCTGCTTCCTCGCAAGCAATGATTCCTTTTGTAAAACTGTATGAGTCTATAAATGAAACCATTCGCGATCAAGGAGCGATGCTATTGAACCTAATGTCAAAACTTGAAAGAATTGATAACTTCATTACATTCTCAAAAGACCAAATGCAACCTGAAGAAGGCTTGAGAGTTTGTTGGCAATCGCATATCAGCGAGGTCATCTCAACTAATCAAAAGAGGAATGAAACCCTGTTAACAGATCTTAAGGATTTAACTGCAGATATAGCCATTAGCCTATCACCATCTACCACAATCGGAAAAGCTAATGTGTGTAAGCACACTTGTTCATTGGCTAAGAATATTCATTTGATGCCTCCTTCTTTGGCTGTAAGCTCACAGAACTCTGACTCAAAAGACGCAGCAAATACTTCTATATCCAGTGCACGTACAGCAAATTCAAGCACAAATGACTTGGCAAAGGTAATCCCACAACCTTCATTTGATGCAAGTCAACCTTTACTAGAAAGTGAGTCAACTGTAGTTATCGACGCAGACCCTCTAAAGGACATTGACTCTTCAAAGCCTCCAGCGCTTCAATTAGCTCCACTTAATAATCCATTTTCATCATTCGGCATTTTCTCAGGTCCAGCCAAATCAGGTGATCTGGGTGTGGTGCCAAAAAGGAATGTTGGCACGCAGAATGCAAAATCCACAGTCCCTTTGAGAAAGGGAAAAACCATGACATCATGCCCTAATCCAAAGCAAGGCATACATTCATCCACAAAAAGCTTCATCAGGAACTTATCCACTCCACCTAGAGTAGGCCTATTTAAGCGTAACATGAAATCTTGCACTGAAAATGTACAGACGCAACGCATTGGCCATCCCTCTTCCTTGAAACTTAGAGTGAAGCGGCGGCGTATAATTTCGGAGGACCGCTCTTCTGCCGCTTCAGTTAATTCTCCTTCGATTGACCTATGTGACTTGTCAACTTATTCGATCTCAGGTGATGACGAAAGGTCTAAATTGTGCGGCGAGGCAAGCTTGCCTTCGCCTCAGCCTCTGCGCCATAAGTCTTTTCCGGCTAAGAGTGTTATCTCCAATAGGCGAAATGTTGAGCTTTCTTCTAGGCGGTGTGCGATGGAAGGAGGGCCTGCCGACTCTGCCCCAACGAGTCTTAGTCTCAACCCAAAACTTACGCTAAATCAGCGCAAATTGCAGCTCACTGCTATTTTCAAGGATGCTGAGAAAAGTTCCCGGCAAACATCAAAAAGTAATCATAAACTGAGATTACAAAACATTCTGGGTGATGACAACGAGTTAAATTTGAACCGGACTAATGTGCTAAGGTTGTTCAAACACATTCCTCCTCTGCAGCTGATTGTCACTGAGGACATCCAAATAGTTGAATATGTAACAGAGCAATGCTCTGATTCCGTTCTGTTACACATCGCTTCATGGGGAGTTCGTAATACTCTATTGAAAGCTGCAGACGACCTCTTGATGTTTGGCTTCGAAATTTCAAGTGAACCTGAGACTGACATCGTAAATAATTCCGATAAGAAGTCCGACAAGCAACTGCTCGCTAAACAAGTTGAAGACGTTGCAAACTTCCGAAAACATATAACTACAGTAGGTACCCACGGCCACATAAAGCCCCAAAAGAAGAACTATGTGAGCCGTTCGAGAGTACATGCTCAAGTTTAGCCATGATTGACAACAGCGGAGGCCCCTCATTCAATTCTCTCCTGGAACACTCGAGGGTTTTGCCACTTATTTAATGACTTTGAATTTCCTCTCGAAAAGGTGTTTGCCATCTGTCTACAGGAGACTTGGTTGTCTGAGGCCCCCCTGAGAGATGGCTTTACTACCTTAATCAATCCAGCCATCAAAAATGCCCATGGGCGCCCAAGCGCAGGACTTATAACTATGGTTCGCCTGTCACAAAACTGGTCCACACCAGAAGCATTTAATCCCAATCCTTTTGTTCAAGGTACACTTATGCACGCAATGTGCGACAACGCTGACTTAAGAAGGACATCGCTTCTAATCATAAACTGCTACTGGAATGCTGCTAATATCAGCTCGAAGGTACTCATAGATGCTGTATGCTCTCTAATGGATAACACAATTTTAAAACACAGCAATTTAACAATTATTTGCTGCGGAGACTTAAATTGCACCTGGTTTAAATATGCTCCAAAGGACCAGACCTACTATCTGATTCCCAAAGATCAGATTGGAGTCAGAGCTCAACAATGGTCCAAGGCAATGAAAATACGTGATTGTATAATGGTTAATGGTGCAGTCAAAGGTGATAATCCTGCACAACCAACTTGGCATAGAGAGCACCAACATAGTATCATCGATTATTTTTGGATTTCAAGAGTGTTTGAGCCAAAGATCAACTCACTGCATGTCCATCACATGTCCAATAGCGACCATAGACTATTAAACCTTGAATGTCTCTTGTCAACTGCCATTCCTACAGATTTATACAACTTGCCCGTCGAAACAAACAGGAGCGGAAATCGGCTGCGGATTAGTCTTAACCAGATTGGCTGCTTAACTGAGAAGCTCATGAGATTGCCTATTGGGATAGATTACACACCCCTTCTATCGATACATACAACCGATCCTAATGGTTCAAAAATACAACAAAAAAGTCATAAACATCTATTTTGCAAGCTCTTGCATGAGAAAAAACGAGAGCTAAGAAGAGACTTGAGGTGTCTAAAAAAAAAAAACAGAAACATATCAAAGCAAAAATTATCAGTGGAAGTGAGAAACAGACGCACGCTGTTTAGAAACTGGGTTACTTCCAATCGTATGATAATAGAGCAAGACCGCGCTGAATTAATGATGAAATATATGCTGACAAAAAACACACGCGATATATGGCAAATTTTAAACATAGGCCAGGCAAACAGCATGAATTCGACACAGAACATCATTTCAGCAGACGTCTGGTCCGAACATTTCTCAAAAGTTTTTAACAGCCAAACTTTTGAACCTGAACTACAGTCTAGGTCCAAAGGTGAGCCATGGAACACAGAAATGTCGCTTGAGGACATAACCCACGCTATTAAATTACTAAAGAACTCGCGTGCAGCTGGCCCAGATTTGATCAGTAACGTAATGCTAAAAAAAAACATGCAGCAATGGGCGCCTTTCATTGAATGTCTGTTCAAGAATATCACCAAACATAAATCATTGCCTGAGTCTTGGTTAACTGCAATTGTTGTTCCCATCCACAAAAAGGGGCGTTGGGATTCTCCTGAAAACTATCGCCCGATCGCCCTACTTGATTCGATCGGTAAAATCTTCGGATCAAATCTAAGATCAAAATTGGCAACCTGGGCTTGTGAGGTTGGCATTTTAGATGACCGTCAAACTGGTTTCTCAAAGGGCGTTGGCGTCGATGTAAACATCTCAATATTAACCATCCTGAAACTAGAAGCCTTAAAAGCAAATACCAAGCTACATCTGGCCTTCATTGACATGAAGCAAGCCTTTGATGGTATAAATCGTAAACTGCTGTGGCTAAAATTATTAAGATGGAAATGTCCAGCTGGTATACTCAATCCTATCATGGCCCTACATTCTAATACTTCAATTCGAGTACGTCTGAATAAGGCTGGGGAACTATCCGATAAAATCACAACAACAAGAGGTGTAAAGCAAGGGTGCCCATTAGCAGCTGATCTGTTTAAATTATTTTTAGCAGATCTACAGCCCCACTTAGATCAAGCCCACTGCTTCCCTCCGAAATTACATAGGACTTCTGTACGATACATCGCCTATGCTGATGACCTGGTGCTGCTGGATCGAACACAAGTTGGACTGCAGCGACTACTTCATTGTCTGTACGATTACTTATCGTCTAATGAGCTTCAAATAAACACTGAAAAAACAAAAATTGTGACAATTGGCCATGTGAGAAGCAAGAAAGATAAAGCCTTTAATTGGGCGGTCGGTGGCCAGCGCTTGTCATTAGTAAACTCAATACGGTACCTTGGAGTGCAGTTCAATAATTCGCTCTGCGAAAAGTCATGGGTGGACGCCCTGAAAGTAAAATGTCTAGGGCTGGCTCTTCAAGCGGCCAAAATAAACAAAAACTTCGGCAAATTTTCGCTAACTCCGATCATAATGTTCTACCTACAAAAAGTGGTACCGATTCTGACCTTTGGTGCAGAAGCTAGCTGGCACATAAATGAAAACACCTGGAACCAGCTTGAAGGTTGCTTCTGGAAACGTGCATTAAACCTTCCGAAGTGTGTCCCTGTGATCACTTTAAGACATGAACTGTCCTTAAACTCTCTTTATAGCCATATGATCTGGAAATCAATTGCACTGATGCGAAAGATGAAAGAAAACAGCAAACCAGCGGCCTACTGTATCTTCTCAGGTGAGGACGACTCCACCAGGGCCTCCTTACTAGACCATTGGCGTTTAAGAGTCCAACATTGGGCTGATGTTGCGGAAATTGGCAATTACGATCTGTTCAAACGACCACAACATGCGAAACGAAAATTTGATAGCTGGGCATGGACCATCAACCTGGAAGCACACGAGAAATTGGCCTCTTCAAAATGGCTGAGTCCTGACCACAAAAAATTAAACGTACAATCTTCCTATCTTTTGCGTTGCTACTCGAGACATTATCGCGAGCAGTTCCTGAGATTTCGTTTGAATATTTTGAGAACAAAGGAAATTCTATGGCAAAGAAAGGATGCCTCGCTGAAGGACAATTTATGCCGTTTTTGTCAAGGGTCCACTGAAACCTTAAAACATCTAATTCTTGATTGTCTAGCCACCTGCGATTTACGCTCAAAGCACCTGAGCCAATTTGCGCCTTTAGATGGAGATATGGAGGCTTGGTGGCGACTAATTTCCAGTGGCAATAACGTTAAACACGTATGTGCCATCGTAAATTACTTAAATATATTGCTTCAATCTCCATGTTAACTGTGTTTGCAAGTTAGGCACGCCCCACGAGGGCCTGTGGTGTGACTTCGTCACTTTCTGACTTGAATCTGTTGAGAGCATTTGTGCTTAGACTTTTAATAGATCAGAAACCGATCTGTTGGCAGTTTGAGACAAAGCTTGTTTATATTGCATTTGAATTCTGCTTTTTATCCTTGTATCTTCCTTTTGTCGTCCTTAGTCTACTCAGGAATGAAGAATCGTGCTAGCTTTAGTTCTAGCTAATTCAAAAATCAATCACCTCAAAGAAATTTCTGAACCTTCGAACCTTGAACTAATTGTGATGAACCTTTGGGATGCTGTTTTGTTTTTTTTTCAATCTTCGAAGTGACCATTTGAAACAAAAGTTTTCTCTATATGTTAAAACTGTAGCTTTCAAAAAAAAAAAAAAAAAAAAAAAAAAGGAAATACAAACAACAGAAGATCTCCTAACATTCAGGAAACTATTAAAAACATGGCTCTTTAATGCGCCAAGCTGAAGAAAGTACCCCATAGAGAGAATTCCCGCCATACACATCAAGAGAAATCTACGAAACCGGACAACCCAGAGAAAAAATCACATCTGAACTCAACAAAAACAAGTCTAACCGAATGGGATAACACAACGCCAAAACAACCCAGATAAGTCCTGGTTAATCCTGCTAAAAACTCTCTAAGACTCTGCATAGTTACCCACCACCCAACACAGAAGTAACATGAAGCAGACCTTTGCCACAAAACACCCAATTTGATGGCACTCTACCAACTCTCCACAGTATCCAAGACGCACATAAAACACCTGCATACAACCACCCACAATACATCACACAAATGTCAATCAGCCAAAATCATACCAACAAAGAGGTAACATGAAGCAGACCCTTGCCACAAAACACCCAAACTACAGGCACTCTACTAACTCTCCACAGTATCCATGACGCACATAAAACAGCTGCATACAACCACCCACAAAAAAGCACACAAATGTCAATCAACCAAAATCATACCAACACACAGTGTACGTTTTTTCTGACCAGAAGCAGCCAACAGCACATCAAAGCTCTCTTGCGCTTCTCTCTCCCAACCCTACTAATCAACCATCCCAACCATTTTTCTTTTCAGATCCACCTGAGTGCCTGGAAACCGTGAACATGGCAGTAGTGTATGGTATAAGTGACAATAACATAACATAATCTTCCTAAGAGCAATTACTAGCTCTTCGGTGGACATTTAAAGACTGATTCATGGAATATTTTCCTATGGGATTGCGCCATTATAAAACACTTCCATGAATCAGGCCCTGAATGTTTCAGCTCCCCGCCGGCTGCCTGCGCTGGGATGATCTCCGGCGATTAACATGCCCGTAGCATTACTTTGTCCCAACTATTATTTAAGCACCGCACGGGTGCCTCACAGCCTTTTGTAAGGGGGTCTGGGGGCTAAGGTGACCAGACGTCCCGGTTTTGCCGGTACTGTCCCGGAAATTGGAGCTCTGTCCCGCTTTGTCAAGATTATGTATCCATTGGAAACTGCAGTGGTCCTGGATTATTGGTAGTAGCTCTTCATAGCTGGCAGGCACAGCTTGCACAGAAGAAATGCTGCATTTTACGACTTCAGATAGTGTTAGTTTGCGATAAATGAGTGATCCATTAATTGTAATATGTGTTTATTTGAACAGTACCACTTAAACCCCATTCTCCTCCAACCGCTACTGAAGTGTAGTGCCTAGACAGCCACTTTCAAGAGTTAGTCCTACTTTTATGTTCGTTGCCCTGTCCCGGTTTTTTACTTTCTAAATCTGGTCACCCTATTGGGGGCAGACATCATACTGAAATGGGCCCCCACAAATCTTCAGCCGGCCCAGCCTGTGTAGGTCCGTAGACAGAAGTTGTCTCTCCAGCCAAAGGAGTGTATTGGGCTATTAGCACAGACAGCAACAGAACTATGCTGACAAAGTAAACAAGGCGTTGCCGACACTAATCCTCTGCCCCCCGGGACTTGAAGCACCTGAGAAAGGTAATGCGGCCTTGCTTTTGTGAGAGCGTGTACACTCTTGGGTCCGGGAAAAGGCCCGGGGTTTAACCGTCAGGTTTAATAACTGTTTCCTGGGGCGTTGGTTGTAAGTGCGTGTTGGCCGAGTTCCACGGCTTAGAGAATGTGTAAAGGAAAGAGGGAGTATTGAAGGGGCAGAACGAGCTGGATTGCCGGAAACCACGCTTTTTGGGGCTCACCTGGGCTTGGCTGTGCTGCGAAAGTGGGGGCGTTGCGGGTACTTGGCTGTGCCGCGGAATTGGAGCTGTGACGACGTTTTGGGGCTCACTTGGCTGTGCCCCGGAAGTGGGGGCGGCGAGGGCGACAAGTAGCCCATTTTGACGCAAACAATAATGCCGAACGTCATTAAATAACTCCTCCAAGCCCCACCCTAAAATCTTTTAAATATGTTATGACACATGGAAACCAGTCATTCGACGGTGCTTCAAACCCACGAAGCAGGTTCCACGCCCACTTTTATTTCTAGAAAGAAACAGCACTTGGGTCAAGAAAAAGTCAAATGCATTCCAGTAGGAAACCCCAAGATTTCTCCCTCCCAAACCCAACAGCGGGTATTCTGTGGCAGGTGCCTCTGACATATAAAGTGTGTTCAAACCAGAATGCTTTAACCTGCAACATTATGTGATGTTTGCCTGCCCTCTAGTGGCTATCAAAGAGACTAAACTTATGTCACTGGAAATATCATTTCAATGTTCTTTTGACGGGGAAGTGATACAACATACAAGGAAGTCAGCGTCTGAAGCCTTGTGCTTAAGAGCTATATCCACGTCACGTTCTCTGGATACCCACACACAATTAAATCCGAATACTTTGGAACAACCGCCATTGATATATTGGGAGGGGGCTATTTAGTGGCAGGCGTGAGCAAAGATTCCTACTGATTTTGCATTGCCTCCAGGGGCATTTGATGTGACAGGAAGGTGCAACCAAAAGGTTATTCATTAATTTGAACTGCGCCACGCTAGCGAAACGGACATGTACATCCAGCTTTTTGCAAAACCAGTTTCTATTCCCAAAGAAATGTGTTACATAGAATGGCAGTGAGGACGAGGCGACCGCAAGGAGAGACAGGTAACAGGGACGTGCCCCGGCCTTCACCCCCAGGTAGGGGGATGCAGGCAGAAACCCGCAGAATGGGGCTCCAAGCCCACGAAAAATAAAAGGGGGCGTGATGTCCAGGAAAACGGGCAGCAAGACCGGGAAAATGAAAACAAAGGGAGGGGGTGGGGGAAGACAGGAAGTACCAGCGATATAAGGAGCCTGCGTGGGGAACAACAGCAGCAGTTGGTTGCAGGGAGCTGCAACAAGGAGAGACCCGGATTGTTTTCCTTCCCACCCACCCTACATAGGAAATGCTACGGCGAGGAAAGTACAGAGAGAGTGTGTCACCGCTGCAGTCGCAGGGCGTTGTGCAGTGTGTTGGGGACCAGTGGTGCTGTAAGAACTACTAATGAGCTTGCGAAATCGGGAGGCGTTTTCACTCCTCCTGGGATCGGTGCCCCTCTGAAGTCTAGCGGCAAGGGCACTTGAGGTATCTAAGAGTGCTCAGCTTCCCCCGTCAGAATCTGCACTCCTCCAGCCCAGGAGCAAGGGCAGGTGGAACACAGACAAGGGCAGTTGGGGGAGCTTTGGTCTAGAGCGGAGTTGGTTGGAAACTTGGGGGAAGCAAGAAAGAGATTAGGGAGTCGGCTGGTCGCCGCACCAGCAGAACAATTATGCAATGAGTGTTTTTTGCTGCAAGGACAATCATGCAGGGCTTTGAAATAGATGAGTGATGTGTTGTTGTTATGATAAACCTGCAGCCTTTTTACGCTAACAAGGAAACAACTATCTATATCGGTTTTGTGATAAGTGGAGTACAGCGGTACCAAATGGAGACAGGAATTAAGTTTATGGTGTAATATGTGGACAAGTGCCCAGGTTATTGGGTCCGACATCATAGACTTTATATCCAAACTAAAAAAGTGTGTTTTCTTCAATATACGTTTATTAAACACACACACTTATACACATCTCCCTGCTGTTAATAAATCAGGATGGATGCAGTACCAAGTTGTCCTTGGCAATTTACAGGACATAAATATTTAAATGACCAAACGGTAAGGAAAAGCAGTCAAACAATAAACAAAATGGAGAAGTGGGAGGACAAGTGGTCCTTTGTGGTGCATTCGTGGTGCATTCTAAGTATTTTTGCAGTTACCATCATTTGGAGGCGGAGCTTTGCACCCGTGAGCAGCTACAGACTCTACAAAATACCATTTCCAGCGCGGAGCGCGCGCGGAGAAGTGGGAGGACAAGTGGTCCTTTGTGGTCACTTGTGGACTGCGGAGGACAATATCCTAGAACCTGGGCGTGGACTCGTCAAAGGGATATTTGAAGAGTGGTAAGGCAAATACTGTTTGTTGACACCGAGGCAGCGTCCCGGCTGAGAGAGGGGAGAGGGTATTCCACCCCTCAGATTCCGCCTGAGTCTTCACTACGCACTGTGGGTGGTTACTCTCTCTGACTTTTCAGGGACATCACATAAAGTATTTGTCTACGAGGTATCACTTACGATATTCTAACTGTACATCAAGGTGAGCCCGGTAACTATGGCTAAACCTAAAACAGGGAACACAAGATACAATCTACGTAAAGGCAATGGGGGAAAAGGGGAGAAACAACCTTTAAAGTCAACAATAAAGGCTTCCACAAATGGAGACTGTGTCCCACCAGGAAAAGGAACCATCCCGGCCTTGTTTGGGAATGGGGTACCCAAACCCATTAAAGGGAAGGATTTGGTGGATCCTGAAAAAGAGACTCTCCCCCCCACACAATGGCAGTGGGGTGCTTGACTCCACCAACTACCAAGACATCGACAACAACTCACTGTTGGATCTCTGTATTTCGATTAAAAAATCAATGGCAACTTTAAATGAACAGCCTGCTCATGTTGGGAAAAGCCCAATTATGGTGGAAGCCCAGGTTATGAGACCCGCCCAAGATAATCATCAAAAAATCAGTGTGACTTCTAACTCAAAGCACACGGATAATTCGATCTCTGACTTATCTGGCATCCTTCCTACTCAGTCCATTCCTACATTCTCGATCGAGCCAACATTGGGTCGATTATCGGCATCCCCTGGCCTCTTCATCGACCCAGAAGAGCTGGAGCATACGGATGAGGAGCGTAAGGGGTTGACGGAAGATCCCAATGGTGTGGCAATAAGTGAGCTGCAGGCTTCTATGGCGTCAGTACAATTTGCGCTGAAAATTCTATTAAAGCTGTGTGGGAGGATCCACACAAACACAATGATTCAGCTTAGACTACCAAACCCCTCGGGTTGTTTAGATCTAGCCCCATCAACACCGTCTGTAATAGAAGAAGTTTCAATCCCCTTGGGCCCAAGGGACAAAGCAAATTCTGTAGTGCTTGAGGAAGTCGCTACGGTTGTCCCTTTGACCAAAAAGCAACGCAGACAACAGAAGCGGGAGGCGACTAAAAACGTCGTAGTAGAAATTGCCTCTCCCTTACCAGCCACTATCCCACCGGTGGCGCGTACAAAAAAGAGCAAAAAAAGGGGACGGAAAGCGAAGAAACGTGCCAGAAGAGGGGTGGGATTCCTATCTGGCTGGATTATCCCAGATCCTGAGAGTGCGGCCCAGGATGTTACGGACTCCGCAATGTCGATTAGCATTATTGGAGAATCCACTAAATGCTTGTCACCCGGGTGAAACGAGGAAAGTAAGGGGGAAGAGTTTTTCACATCCCCCCCCATAGATGAATCTGAAGATCAAGAGGATATTCAAGCAAGTAAAATCTGCATAATTAAAAACCTGAACCATAAAAAGAGAGATTTATGGTTGACAAGAACTGAAGTTCTAGCCAAACTCCACTTAATTCCTCAGCTGCGTGTAATACGCTCGGAAGATTTCCTCTTTGTCGAACCATTGGAGGTGCGTAACCCTAACGTCTCGGCCCTTCACTGCTGTGTTCTAGCCTCAGCTCAGCTGATCCGGTCGCACAAGAAATCCCTAAAACTGATTGGTGTGGAGGTGGATGCGAACAAAGACACAGAAGATCCATCCCTCCCCAGCAAGGATTATGTGGTACCTAAAAACAAGGCTGGTATACCCCTCAACCATCCACCGAGAAGGTACAATTAGCTGATATCCAGAAGACTCTGAAATGGCTAGCGGACTCATTGCCCATGGTGTTGCAGCAGCCATGAGATTTTACTATGCTGAGCTGGAACACTCATGGCTACCAGCACCTTCTTTCTGATAAGGGCTCGTTGGCTCTTATAATTGAACACTCAATCATTCTACTGCAAGAAACTTGGCTGACATCTGTCATAGATACAGATGGATACAGGACATATCACACTCTGGCGAAGAAGGGAGAAAGGGGGCGTCCGTTTGGGGGCCTATCCATTGCAGTGAGGAACAAGATCTCGAGCAGACAGATTCCAGTTTTTAACTGCGACTATATTTGTGCTGTGGAAGTGACGCCTAATATAAGATCGCCTAGCGACAGAATGCTATTTGTTAACATTTACAACCCTACAGGAGCAAGGATAAGAGAACTTATTCAAGACATCCTCCATGATCTCCTTGTTGAATGGAGAATGACCAATGAAAAGTTTCTTGTTATTATTGCCGGGGACCTAAATTGCCATATAAATTGTGGTGGAGGCACCGGCAATAATCCCTATCTGTCCAGGAATAGTCTCTGGGACCTCCCGTCCACCGACAAGGAGGGGGAGGGCTGGTTGGGTTTCTTCGGCTGTTGGGACCTAGAGATAATTAATGGTCGGACTAAAAGTGGCAGGCCTGGTAAGACTACTTGGAATAACGGAAGATCGGGGAGTACTCTTGATTACATCTTCACTAGCGGGGAGGTTGCCTCAATTGTGTACGATATGTTGGTAAAAGAATGTGAATGGAGTGACCATGACCCTCTGATCCTGACTATGGGAGTGACTATCCCTAGGGGGGCAGAGGTAAACTTGGGACAACTGACTTGTAATCACTCCTTAAATCGCATCTCTTGGTTGGATAAGAACATAGCTAACGCCTCTAGGGCCACTGCAAGATTGGGCCCAGAAATGATTGACCAACTTAATTGTATGTCACCAATGCAAATTGAAAAATGGATTAGCGATTTTTCGGGTGAGCATGGCGCCCGTAAAGCGCAAACGGTGGAGGGGAAGACCCCGAACGAGGCTAATTATGACAGGGCCATTAGAGATAGAAAGCGGAAATTGAGAAGAGATATACGTTGGACCAGAGACGGCCCGCTATCTAAAATGGCCGCTGCCATAATGACAAGGAAGTTGAAAAAGGAATATCGATGGTGGCTGATATTACATAAGAGAGCGAGAAAGCTGGCTAATTGGCAACATACTGTTAGCACTATATGCAGTAGAAATACCCGAAATATCTGGTCAGTTGTGGGGGAGGCTAAGGGGCCGAAATCATCCAATATGGTCAACCCCATATCCCAAAATGACTGGATTTCTTTTCTGGAAAAACGCAATGGTGAGGCTGATAATAACACCAGTAGCACCGTGAGGAGGAAACCTAGGGCTCCCCTTTTGTGTCCTCCACTAAAGAAATCCAAAGTAGAATTGAAGAACTTAATCCCTCCCGAGCGCCGGGTCCGAATGGTCTCTCAAATGTGGTATTGAAGGAAAATCCCCCTTTCTGGGCATGCTTGTTTAATATACTGTTTAGGAAAATCTTCCAAGAGGGTTGAATACCAACATCTTGGCAGGCAGCAATCCTTATTCCGGTGTTCAAAAAAGGAAATAGAACGGAACCGGAAAACTACCGGCTATTATCCATGCTGGACTGCACTGGAAAGATGTTTGCTGCCCTTATACTCAGCGAACTTGTAAAATGGGTGGCAAGTGTTGGCATTCTGGACAAGTTCCAAAGCGGCTTTAGAGCAGGCTACTCTACCACCCACAATTTGTTCATAATGAATGCACTTAGAACTAAAGCCTTGAAACACCATTATCCGCCAATATATGCACTTTTCATTGATTTCAGGGCTGCTTTTGACTCAGTGAATCGATCCCTTCTGTGGGAGAAGCTAAGGAGATTTGGCTGTCCTGAAACTCTATTGTACTACCTAGAACTTCTTCATACAGATAACACGGTGCAGGTGCGTCTGGATAACTGCGGGACAATGACCAATCCCATACCCCAGACCAGAGGGGTGAAGCAGGGGTGTGTTACAGCCCCTACTTTGTATAACCTATTTGTGTCTGATGCACCAGATTGCCTACAGGGAGTCAATAACTGCCCCCCTAAAATCGGCTCTTGCCATTGCCCCATGCTTGCCTATGCCGACGACCTGGTGATATTAGACCACACCTTTAGTGGACTGGTTAGATCGGCTAAGCAATTATGGACCTACGCTGAGACTAATGAACTTGTAATTAACATCAATAAAACAAATTTGATTTTGTTCTCGGCAGGGAGAGTCGCTAGACCCCGCATGATGATTGGGATGACCAAAATCGACTATACCCTTAGTTATAAATATTTAGGTGTTGAGTTTGATCATAAGGGCAATTACCTCACCTGTATTCAACTGCGGAAAACTAAAGCGGCACAATTGACAGCACTTATCTATAAATTCACGCGAGAACATAGTGGGTTCTCGATATGGGCGGCTCGCCAATTATATATCCAATGCCTAGTTCCGATGGTTACCTATGGTTTAGATCCTCTCTATAATATGAATTTGGGATGGCTACAGCTTATAGAGGGTATCTTTTGGAAGAAAATGTTGGGTCTCTCCCAATGTATACCCATGGCTGTGATCAGACTTGAACTGGGAATCAGCTCTCTCAGGGCCATAGTGCTAAAAAAGCGGATGGAATTCTATATTCGCCTTAAGAATGAACCGACAAACGATCTTCTGAGATGCATTAGTAAGGATATGGAAATAGGCAAATTGGAAAGCTATGAACATCAGCTGATTAAATTATGCGATGAAGTGGGATGGCAACCGGAGTGGGGTTGGGATAATGAATGTCTGTTCAATAAGTTTGGGCAGCGACTCAGGCTCTGGGACTGGCAATGTAACTATGTCCATCTTGAAGGCCTGAAAACCTACAACTTTATCACACATGTTCTATACACCTTTATGAAGCCACAGCCATATTTAAATCTATGCCCGTCGGATGAACTGAGGCGTTTTATCCTACTTCTTCGCATTAATCATTTACCATTATTGGCTTCCAGGGGTCAGGAGAAGGGTCTAGTTAAAATGGATAGGTTCTGTAGAATATGTGATCTCCCTGAGGAACCTGAAACCGCACAACATGTTCTTACATTGTGTACGATGACGATAGTCAGCCGCATTAGACATCTGGGCCGATTTGTTCATAACAAAGAATACATTGGACAAACAGAATTCTGGACACAGTGTGTCAATACCCGCAACCCTAAATTACACGTGGCACTATTTCAGGTCTGGCGGGATGTTAAGGTCTGTATAAAACATAGTCCCAGAGGGTCCCTTGGTTTAATGTAGTAGAGACCGTTTGGTTGCTTATGCTGTATAGATCAATGGCTACAGTCACGATAAGAGTTGTTGTCCGAATACGACGACAATTATGCCTAGGAGGCTGTATGGTTTTTATTTATTAATTTGTTATCCTATGTCATTCATTATTCATTTTCCTCTGTCATTTTATTTATTAACTTCTTTTAGATTTGCACATAGAACATGGTATGTTTAGTGGATTTTAAGATTTTAAGATGATCTTCTTCTTCTTTGTATATTTATTTTCCGTTCATTTGTATGGTTATTATGTGTAAAGTTTGTACTTGTGTACTAGACTATATCACATTAATAATAATAAATAAATAAATAAACAAAATGGCGCTGCCCTGAGAAACTAGCAATGGCAGAAAGAATCTTCCTAACAGAAAGGTCACAACCTCCCAGAGGGAGGCAGGATCACAGTGGGCCTTTGGCTGCCACTGAGATGGCTCGCTTTTGATTGATACGTTTGCAAATTGATCAAGAAAGAGCTCAGACACTGTAGAAGGACAGGAGAGGATGAGCCTTGCAAGAAGTCGGCAGGTGAGATGCAGCAGGAAGCCAAAGAGGCCACTGGACGAATCAGGTCTGTGAGAGAAAAGGAGCGAAATAACCAAAATAACTCTGAGGCCGTATATGTGCTTGACTGGTCTCTAACAATAGGCTTCAAAGACTCAGGTGGGAAATTAATAGTTTGGCATTTCACAGATAACAGACAATGCTTTAGATATACACGTGGCAGCACCAGAGGAGGTTGGAGTTTGAGAGCAGAGTTGTTGCCCAACTTCACAGAGCTGGAGCCCTGGACATCAGAAACTGTACCCGTACCAATGGAGAAAGTTCCGACCGCAACAGGAAGCTCACACTACCGAGACTTTGCATCACTACCAGAGCACTGCTGGGGGTAATTAGTACTGCCAATGTACTGCTAGAGAAAGGTCACACAGCTGGGACACTACATTATTACCGGCGCACTGTTGGTGATAATCAGGGCTGCCAATGTATTGCTGCAGTATGCTTGCACTGCTGTGGCCCTGTAGCACTAACAGGGCACTGCTGAATTAATCTCAGACTACTGAGACTCTATGTGACTAAGAGAACACTGATGGGTACTGCTAGGGAACGCTTGCACTGCTGTGGCCCTACAGCGCTGAAAGGGCACTGCTGAATGAACCTCAGACTACTGAGACTCTATGTGACTACAAGAACCCTGATGGGTACTGCTAGGGAAAGCTTGCACTGCTGTGGCCCTGTAGCACTGACAGGGCACTGCTGAATGAACCTCAGACTACTGAGACTCTATGTGACTAAGAGAACACCTGATGGGTACTGCTAGGGAAAGGTCACACTGCTGTGGCCCTGTAGCACTGACAGGGCACTGCTGAATGAACCTCAGACTACTGAGACTCTATGTGACTACGAGAACCCTGATGGGTACTGCAAGGGAAAGCTTGCACTGCTGGGGTCCAGTAGCACTGGCAGGGCCTTGCTTTGACTATCAGAACACTAACGGGTACTGCTAGAGAAAGCTTACACTGCTGGGGTCCAGTAGCACCGGCAGGGCCTTGCTTTGGCTATCAGAACACTAATGGGTACTGCTAGGGAAAGCTTACACTGCTGTGGTCCAGTAGCACTGACAGGGCCTTGCTCTGACTATCAGACCACTAATGGGTACTGCTAGGGAAAGCGTACACTGCTGTGGTCCAGTAGCACTGACAGGGCCTTGCTGCATGAGGCTCAGACTACTGGCACTCCACGTGACTACCAGAACACTAATGGGTACTGCTAGGGAACGCTTACACTGCTGGGGTCCAGTAGCACTGACAGGGCCTTGCTTTGACTAGCAGAACACTAATGGGTGCTGCTAGGGAACGCTTACACTGCTGCGGTCCAGTAGCACTGACAGGGCCTTGCTGCATGAGGCTCAGACTACTGGCACTCCACGTGACTACCAGAACACTAATGGGTAGTGCTAGGGAAAGCTTACACTGCTGTGGTCCAGTAGCACTGACAGGGCCTTGCTTTGACTACCAGAACACTAATGGGTGCTGCTAGGGAACGCTTACACTGCTGCGGTCCAGTAGCACTGACAGGGCCTTGCTGCATGAGGCTCAGACTACTGGCACTCCACGTGACTACCAGAACACTAATGGGTACTGCTAGGGAAAGCTTACACTGCTGTGGTCCAGTAGCACTGACAGGGCCTTGCTTTGATGGGTGCTGCTAGGGAAAGCTTACACTGCTGTAGTCCAGTAGCACTGACAGGACCTTGCTTTGACTGTCAGAACACTAATGGGTGCTAGTAGGGAAAGCTTACACTGCTGTAGTCCAGTAGCACTGACAGGGCCTTGCTTTGACTGTCAGAACACTAATGGGTGCTGCTAGGGAAAGCTTACACTTCTGTAGTCCAGTAGCACTGACAGGGCCTTGCTTTGACTGTCAGAACACTAATGGGTGCTGCTAGGGAAAGCTTACACTGCTGTGGTCCAGTAGCACTGACAGGGCCTTGCTTTGACTGTCAGAACACTAATGGGTGCTGCTAGGGAAAGCTTACACTGCTGTAGTCCAGTAGCACTGACAGGACCTTGCTCCAGTGTCATTACATTGGGTACGAGTGGGTAATAGAAAACTGGCTATTCACAGCCCTATGAAGTAGCAAGCACTATGAAATAAAATGTTATTGTTGTTATAATTAGTATATACCTGGTGTCCTGTAGGAAATTAGTTTACAAGTATCCTATGATTTTCCCATTCAAATGTCCTATTATAAACCTATTTGTTTTTCTGCGAGAAACCCATTGGGCGAATTTGAACAAATTCATTCATTCATGCATAACTCTGCCCTATGATCCTTGGCCCACACTGCCAAGGACAATTACCATACTAAAGCAGGCAGGCGCCACCAGGTGGTAAAAGGAATGAAGATGTAATGGGATGGCAGCTTTCCCCTTATTTTGGGTCGGGGAGAGATGTTATCCCAGAGCCTGCCCTGGGATGACTCAATCGTGGATGGTCGAGGCACACCTCAAGCGCAAACCCACCAAGAACGAGCCTGTCTTTCTTAACAAGGTGATCCTGGCCCACAGACACAATTCTGCCTTACGCCAATGGATGTGGAAGGTCTCTCCCCAACATGTTCATCCAACACAAAGTCCCAAGGCTTTCACGAAAACCTGCACCCCACAGACATTAGCAAGAAAGCCCAGTTCATCTGGCATCAGATAAGTCCTCCAAGAGAAGTCAAGACCTACCTCCCCTGCTGGACAGCGATACAGGGCATGGTGCGCGCTGCTGCTCGCATAGAGTAGACTGAGGTCATGCTCTCCTCATAGATCTCGTAGAGCTGGTCTTTACCCACTGAAGGCAGCTTTCCATACCGTCCCCCTTCAGTTCAAGGGCCCTGGTCATGCAATACCATTACCCACCACCCAATGATCTGCACTAGATCCGATGTAAAACTCAGTGGATCATACACAAGGACCTCATCAACGAAAAACAAATGAACTTTTAGAGAAAGTGGCCCTTTCAAGTGGATTCTACATGATTATATTTATTTATTTATTCATTTACTTATTTGAGCATTAGCTAAAGAAATGACAAGACCTGAGATGAAGAAATGCAGGAAAGTGAAGACCCAGAGACATGCCTTCTCCACCTGCACCATCAGGCTATGGAACAATGCCCTGTTGCGTCTTAGACTGAGACGCTCTACAGAAAGTTCGGAAAGCAACAAAACGCTCCCTTATTTCAAGGTACTCCTCCTCCCAATCCATGAGTCCTCAAGCCTTCGTTTTGCTCCATATATCAACTGCTTTCCTCCATGTGCTGCCCCACTCCCCTTTCCCCACTAGCGTGAAGTCTGTATGTGCTCAGCTATCCTAAACCTCTCAGAGTAACTGTGTGAATATGTTCACGCATCCCTCAAACCCCAGTGTCACTGTAAAACCACATGTGTATTATTGCAAACAACTGCTCATGCGCTGTGCCCTCTGCAAAGTGATAGGATGCTTTTTAAAGTTTGATTTGCACTAATAAAGAAAAATATGCATACAACTGTGTTCCCTCTCCCATGCTGCAGCTAAACCATTTATCACCTTTATAAAAAAGAAAACACAAGCTCCACTTTGAGCCTTCAGCTGTCCCCCATCACACAGGAGACATGGCACATTGGTTCCTGTGTGACAGTAAACACCGCAGTGGCACTGAGGCATGCCCCCCCGAAAGAGCACTAACTAAGCTGATATGCTTCATACGGGTCTCATTACAATTACGCTGGCGCGGGAAAAATCGGCACAGTGGGGAAAAGTGGCAGTAATGCAGTGGTAACCAGAGCACTACCGTACCGCCGGACTAGACTATTGGCGGTGAGCTGGGGGAAACACCTCCAGCAGAAGTAGAGGTAGAACTAGAGGTAGTTCGGCTGCCATACCGTCAAAAATTGGCAAATTTACCGCCGGCGGAAATACTGCTCAAATCCCTATGGAGTCCTATGGACTCCACAAATGGGGACTAACACCCCCATACCACCACTTGTAAACTGGCAGTAACTCCGCCGGACAAAGTGGCAGTAACGGTAATTCCGTTCGGCACTAATCTCATGGATTTACCACCGGAATACGACCAAACTTGTAATGAGGCACACAGTCCCTAGTCAAGCATCATTAATGTCCCTCCAAGGACCATGCAGGACACAATGGCGCCTGGTTTTCTGTTTAGCAGTAAACAATGCACTGGCACTGAGGGGAGCACTCCCCAAGGACCACTAACTCGTCACAAGTAGGTATGGTTCATAGTCTCGGCCCCGTCATTACACTGTACTGCAATTGGTGGATTCACCTTCAAGGAACTTGAACACATGAAGAAGTGGCACAGATCCTCCTATCTGTCAGCATGCAACATTGGAATCCAAGGATATTTTATTTATTTATTTATTGAGTATTTATAATGCGCCTATACAGCAAAATGGTGTTTCAAGGCGCATCAAGACAAGGAAGGGGGGGGGTTACAGGGAATGAAAAAAACAATACAATGATTCTCCTACTAGGTTGTGACACAATTCAGAGAGTGCAAGTGCAGAACAGAATTGGAGGGGGAGGAGGAGAAGTGCAGGCAAGGGAGGAAGGGTAATGCTCAGGCGGGAGGGTGGAGAAGGTTAAATTAAGTGCAGGTGAACATGTTCACTTGCCTTTTTGAGGACAGAGTGCGCAGGTGAGTGCTTGGGGAGTAGCCGGAAGGAACCAGTGGCAAAGAGGTGATAGCAGAATCATCCAAGACTGGAGCAAGGGAGGCAAAGTTGGCCTTGGTAGTTCAGGAGGAGCAGGGGAGCACCAGTTTGGATGAGACTTTCAAAGTGAGGAGTTGTCTAGAGACCTCATCAGGTGAAATGGGAGAGAAAGAGGAGACTAAGAGGGAAGAGGAGAGGGGGCAAAGGGAGGCCTGAGAGCAGGTGAGGGAGAAGCACGATACCCTGCCAAGGCAGAGTAACCCAGAGAGACATGGCCCAGAGTCAGTCTCCGGTCTGATAATACACAACATTGGCAACTGAGGATGCAATGCACAAGAACCGCCTACACGCCACAGAGATGAGAACTCCCCTCTAGAAACACACACCACTGGCACCCCTGGATGCAAAGGGAAAGACACTTGGATCCCCATAAAGCTAACGATGCATAAGTGAAATGAAGGCAAACAAATTAACATCAGCATTTTACATTTCACTGGTCTATTTACGATGACAACATGTGCTTTGGTCTATGCCTGCAAAAGATATGAATACAAAAATCAAAAGCACCCCAGACTAGTGCCTCCTGTGGTCAAAGGGTAGAAGTGCAGCACCCCCTAGGTGCATGTCCAGGATGAAGGTACCAGGTAGGCTGCGTCCTCCCACAGCCTTGAATCTGCACCTCATTTCCATGTTTGTCAATAGCGCTACACTGTGGGCCCCTGGCCCTTGATCTGGTGACATTGTACCTCAAGAAGTTTGAAAGGACTGAGGCAATACTGCATACAGTAGTCTTGCAATTGTCGTTACATATATGTATAGCAATGTTTGTTGTCGCCCTTTGACACAGAACTCCCTACAATCTTTTTGTTTTGTATCCTGTTGACGTCCTTTTAATGACGACTGATCACTTCTGCTTATTTTACAGGTTCTGCACGCGGGGTCCAATGGCCTGCCAGCCAGCCAGCATGCACCCTGTCCTGGGGCTGCCCCAATCTGGCACAGTGCAAAGACCAATGTCTTGCAGCGTGTTGCTGACCACTGACCCTGGTGCATTAAGGGCGTCTGCTGCAGTGCAATGAATGGGCAAGTAGAGGCATGCTCGGTCTGCACCTTTCATTGAGGCACCGAAGAGCACCGACATTTCCCAGCAGCAGTCCTTTGAGTGGGTGGGAGAGTAGCTGCACTTCTCGGGGGTAAGAACCTGCTCTGGGATTCTTACCACACACATATCTATATTTACTATTCATTTTGCCTTTTATTTAAAACAAGGACCCCCAGTTCTCAATACCGGGCTAAAGAACTGTATGCCTCTCTACCCGCCAAAACAAAGTGAGGAGTAAGCCACCACAAAGCAGAGGCGGACAACAGCAATCAAACACAACTGACGGGCCCCTGAGAGACCCGGAAGCCACAGGAGCCAGGTCACCCTTAGCGTGGGGAACAACACCAACAGAAAGGCCCGGGGGGGGGGGGGGGCAGCAAAAAGGGAAGCAAACCTCTACTAACTGTACAATATTATTGGACACTCATTGTAAACAGTGGCATCCCAGCGCACATCGCTTCACCCTCCACACGCGAGGCGTACACGATGGAACCATTGTACGCCACCAACTAAAACGCTGCGCTGACAGAAGTGTCACTGCATACCTGTGAGAAGTAAAGGCCACACGGTAGGCCTGCGAAACCATAAAACCATATCCCTATCTCCTGGAATCACACTGGGGCCATCTGAGACCGGGGGCTCTTTTGTGAAACAACGGACAGATAAAGGTTATTGTGCAAAAAGGAAAGGAATCAACACACCCCCAAAAAAGGGCCACCTGGCGAGGGTGCAGATACCAGGCACTAACCTCCACGATATAATAGCCGAGTACTCAAGCCAAACCCAAAAGAACATTGGCAAAGATACCAACATATACTCCACACTGGGGATAAAGCTTGCCGACAGTGGTCAGAGTAACTCAGATGCCGGGCGTCAAATCCAAAACGGGCACGACCAGAGCAAAAACCCCAGTGAGACCCCGGGAAGGGCAAATTGAAAAGTGCTGGAGGCAGAGGCGTCAAACGCATGCAGAATCACCATCCCCTCCACCGGAGCCGACTCCTGCAATAAAGGACCCCACAACTAGCATAATGGCAACAGACAAAGATGAACTCGTAAACTGCTTGAAAGGAATGGAGGCCAGAATGACCAAAGCTTTCCAGAGTCAAATGGAACAATTAAGGGAGGACTTGAAATCATCCCTCCAGGAGGTCAATAAAGAAATGGCAGAGATGGGTGAAAGAGTGGACATAGTCGAAAGGGGCCTCTCGAATGTCACGGAAGAAACAAACCAAAATAGCCTGCTACTGGACCAGTTGGCGACTGCAACAAACAACTTAGAACTCCAGGCGGAGGATTTGGAAAATCGTTCAAGGAGATCCAATATTAGGGTTAAGGGCCTGGCAGAATCGGTACAGGACAAGGATCTGAAAGATACCATGCAACTCTGCTTCAGCAGCCTGCTAGCAGATGTCCAACCGGAGACGATCGGCTTCGACAGGATACACCGCGTGGGCCCAATACGCAATGAACCAGGGTCGAGACCCAGAGATGTCTTGATAGCAATGACATCGCATGGTCTGAAAGAGGAGGTGCTACGATTGGCAAGAACAAACAGAGACCTTATGATTAATGGGTCCAGCATACAGTTGTACCAGGACCTAGCCCTGATTACTCTCCACAAAAGAAGGCTAATGCAACCTGTTACGAAGGCCCTTCAAACACAGCAAATCCGTTATAAATGGACGTACCCGCTTGGCATATCGTTTACTTGGGAAGGAAAACAGAGGAGAATCGGGAATTGCGCAGAGGGCCTGGCGTTGCTGCACCTGGAGGATGAGGAGCCAGAGGCATCTGTGCGCCCACGCCCAAACACAAACGGCCCATCTAGCAAACCATGGGAATGGTCAACGGAGCGAAAGCAAAGACGAGGGAGGAGAGGAAGACCCGGAAGCTCACAGCCGGCTCATGACAGGGAACGGAGAGGCCCAAAAGATCCAGACTCGGCCCATCACACAGACAACGAGTAAAGTGTTAACCAAATTTGAGAAAACAGCACGGCTGAATGAAACTACCTGCATGGAGGTAGGAGGTCATAACTCTTGGAAACAGGGTCAGGTAATAACATTCCTGACTATTGTGAACTGGGGAAGGGTCGGAGGCCCTAAACCCGCGGTGACCAGCGGGGGGCCCCTTGGGAGCCCAGGCCTCATGCACCCCCAGGATTGGGACGGGGGAAGGGGGTGGGTAAGGGAGGGAACTGGAACGAAAGACAGGAAAGCAGGGAACCAAAAGTCCGGGAAGGAAAAGGAGCCAGCTCCACGAGTGTATGCAACGGAAGCAAGAACAGGCAGAGTAAGCTATAGCGAACGAGAACATAGGGACCCACAGGCAGACAATCTCCACCTAGGGAGTAATGGAAGAAGTGAACATTGTCTCGATTAATGTTCAGGGGTTAAACTCCCCCGCTAAAAGGCGTTCGATTTTAGATAGATTGGAAGCCATGCAATCAAAGATAGCGATCCTACAGGAGACGCATCTGCTCCAGAAAGATGAAAAAAGGATGCGGAGCAGAACATACCCTCTTCAGTTTTTCACCTCAAGCCAAACAAAAACAAAAGGGGTGGCAATTCTATGTAGCAGAGACTTAGACTTTCGCAAACAACAAATACTGAAGGATCAGGAAGGTAGATACCTGGGGGTGAAGGGTACTGTTAATGGTCAATTGTATACAATACTAGCACTCTACGCCCCCAATGAAAAACAGGACCAGTACATCCCTAAATTACTCCAGAAGGTGGGAGGATGGTGCAAAGGCCGAGTGATAATAGGAGGGGATTTTAATTGTGTAATGGACCCACAATTGGACAAAACACTCCCCCCAACCACAGCAGATCAGCGAAACAGACAGGCCCTTGGAAAGCTTTTCAGAGATTTGGATGTGATAGAAACGTGGTGATTTTTCCACCCGGACACCCGAGAATACACACACTACTCAGCAGTGCACAGGGGTTACTCTAGAATAGACATGATCCTGGTGTTGATCCCCTATGTCAAAAAAATAGAAATCGGAGTCCAATACCTCTCTGACCATGCCCCAGTCGTGACCTGCATAGAACTGCAAAGGACAATACATAGACCCCGACCACAATGGAGGCTAAATGAAACAATCCTAAGGGATATTGCCCTTAGGGCACATGTGGAAGAAGCCACAGGGAACTATTTCCTGGAAAATGACAATGGAGAGGTGGACTGGAGGGTGGTGTGGGATGCAGGGAAAGCAGTAATTAGGGGGGAATTCATAGCGCAAGCAAGCAATACTATAGGGAGCAAGCCCTTATAACACGCAAATTAGAAGAAGAGGTTAGAAACGCTGAAAAGCTCCATAAGACCCATCAGACGCCCAGAGCCTGGCGAGACCTTAAAAAGGCTAGAGCCAAACTAGAAAACCATACCCCATATAGAACGGCGCAAATACTGCTAAACACGAAACAATCATATTACATAGACGGGGGGAAAGCGAGCAAATTCTTGGCAGCTAAACTACGCAAACATAAGGCGCGAAATTATATCACCAGGCTAAGAAATAGAAGAGGGGAACTGCAGATGGGAGAAGAGGATAAACTATCAACGATGATCCACTTTCATAAAAAACTGCTGATTAGCGAAAACCTGAATGCAGCAGAACAGGAGTCATATTTGTCAGCCGTAAAACTGCCACAGATATCGGAACAACAAAAAGGAAAATTGGGGGAACCCATCACAATACAGGAAGTGTGTGATGCGATAGAATCACTACCCAGGGGAAAGGCACCAGGCCCCGACGGACTAGGGAATGGGTTTTACAAAATATTCCAGACACAATTGGCAACTCCCCTCACTCGCCTTTTCAATCTAATCAGGGATAGGGGAGCAGTTTCAAAGGATATGGGACACTCGATCACGATATTACCCCTAAAACCTGGGAGAGACCCAGTAGAATGCACCAGTTACCACCCCATAGCTCTCCGCAACACAGATGCAAAACTGTATGCGAAAATACTGGCAAATCGATTGGAAGCAGTACTGCCCGAGATAATACACGCAGACCAGGCAGGCTTCGTAAGGGGGAGACATACTCAGGATAATGTCCGGCGTGTAATTGACATAATAGACTTGGGGGCCAAAAATTCTCGATCGCCGCATTAGATGCCACACGAGCATTCGACAGCATAGATTGGATATACTTAAAACTGATATTGGAGGGTTTTGGCTGTGGACTGATATTCACCAAAATGGTTCTGGCAAATTACCAGCACCCATCTACACAACTAATGGTGAATGGCTACACCTCAGAAAGAATCAATATCCGGAGGAGTACCCGGCAGGGGTGCCCTCTATCCCCGCTCATATTTGCCATGGCAATGGAACCATTTGCCTGCAGAATTAGGGAAGACCCGGGAATTAGAGGGGTGCGCACCGGGGAGATTCAAAACAAGATAGCCCTCTACGCAGATGATATCATGCTCTATATGGCAGACTCAAGACACACATTACCCAGAATAATCAGAGAACTGCAGAAGTTCGAAAAGACATCACGGTTCACAATAAATTATTCAAAATCCAAAGCGCTGAATATAACCGAAGATAGTGGGGACGTAGCTTTCCTGAAGGAACATTATCCCCTGAAATAGGAAAAACAGTCCCTCGAATACCTAAGAATCCATATCACTAGAACCGTCAAGAATCTGCTCAAGGCAAACATTACACCCCTATGGAAGCGCCTGCAGGAAGACCTGCAGAGATGGGATGCCCAGGAATTATCCTGGTTTGCAAGAATAGCGGCGATAAAGATGACCCTGCTACCCAAAGTACTGTATGTAGTAAGCTCAACCCCAGTGGTCATCCCCCCAAAACAGATCCTCAAACACCAAAAGGCGGTGTTTAAATTCATCTGGGGAAATAAGAAGCCGAGGATCCAAAAAAGGATCCTTATGCGGCCCACACTACTTGGGGGGCTGGGAGTCCCGGATATGGGGAGATACGTGTTAGCAGCCCAATTAGCACCAGCATTGAAATGGGCGGGTAAAGACCCTCTTCCAGGCTGGGGGAAAATAGAACAGACTGCGACAGATATCCCTTTGGGTAAGCTACCATTCCTAAAAACAAAAGCAAGAGATACGGGAGGTATCCTATTAGCAGCCACTAAAACGACCCTACACAGCTGGGATAAGGCTATCCGTAACAGGGGGGTCAAATTAGGTCTGGGCCCACTATCCCCTATCAGGCATAATCCAGATTTCTCACCTGGCCTTAACAAAAGATTCTGGGAAGGCTGGAACGAAGCAGACACATTGTCCCTACAAGATATGTATCAGGACGACGCCCCACTCACCTTCGAAGGATGTAAACATAGATTCGGCCTCGTCGAAAACCACAGATTTAAATATATTCAATTACGCCACTGGATCTCACACCCAGAGGTTAAAAGAGCAGGGTTACGACCCCCAGTGGGCCTAGAACTAACAATCGGGAGGGGACACATGAAAAAGGGATCACTAGATTATACAAGCTACTGGATAAGGCGCAAACAGACGACCCCCTACTGTACATGAAAGATTGGGAGCGGGACACAGGAGAGTCGATTACGCAGGAAGAATGGAGTCAAATCTGGAGGAGGGCGCACAAATTATCCAAATCCACGGCAATCAAAAAAATCGGCATACAAACTATGCTACCGCTGGTATTTACCCCCAAGTAGAATACACAGAATGATCCCCACGTACCCCCCAGAATGCTGGCGTCAGTGTGGAGAAAGAGGAGAGTTGTTCCATATGTGGTGGTCGTGCCCAAGGATAAAAATATACTGGAAAGAAATACTGAGCCTGATCAGGGACATAACGGGCGCAGACCTACCATGGTCCCCGAAAGTAATTCTGCTGGGGGCAGTGGCAGAAGGGAACTATGCAGCCTCAGGGAACAGAGCAGCCCTCAGAACCCACCTTCTGGCTGCAGCAAGGATGACAGTGGTCCAACGATGGAAGACAGTGGAGGGCCCTACAACTCCATCGTGGTGGGTGAAAGTGTGGGGAGTTATGGCAATGGAAAACATTTGCGCCACAAAATCAGGGTCATATCTGAAATTCTTAGCCATATGGGACCCACTCCAGGACTATGTGGGGGAGCGGGAGAACCAATACTTTAAACCCCAGGCTCTTAGAAACATCCATATCAAATAAAGGCAGCAGAAGATATGGCGAGGGGCTACCTCTTGGAGCTGTTCTGGTTACAACCATGGTTTTGATTGGTTCAATTAATAAAAGGAAGGGGGGGTGGGAGGAGAGGGGGGGAGGGGTGGGGAAAAGTATGGAGACAATACTAGACTCTACAAGAAAGTTCAAGGGAGTTGAATAAAAGGTTCATGTTGATAACAATGTTCTTAATATTTGTTATGACGAAAGCTCAACTATTGTCTTAAGTTAAAAAATGAAAATAAAGTTGGTTAAAAAAAAAAACTAAAAAAAAACACAAGGACATGTCAAGGCTGATAGCAATTTGCCGGAGTGGCTACAGTCAAATCACCAAGCTGGCACAGACCTTTGCTCCCTCCTTTTCTCCTCTTAACCGCCCACTAGATCAGTGCAGGAGCCGGTGCTGTGCACGGAGGGGTCATTTCGTGGCGCTGTTCAAGAGGAAACCTCCAGTGTACATTCTTCACAGCACAGGCTGTCCTGTACTTTCTTCAGCAGTTAAACCTTTCAGTGCTCCCAAGGCCTGGACTCAAACACACATAAGAGAAAGTGGACAGAAACAGTCCAGAAGTAGAGACAGGCAAGGGCAAAGGTAGCCAGACAAGAACTCAAGGGACACATTGGACTGGACCCAAGACACAGGACTTGGGCTGGGCATCAATGAATATTAAAACAGGGCAAAGGAAAGCACAGGGCACACGTGAGCGGAGTGAGGGCTCGCTCTCACAGCAGAACTGAAGCTGGAAACTGATCATCTAGGAGGACAAGAACAGGCGCTAAATGTTAGACACTGGAAATGCAGGATGCAAAAGTGGTGCCACCTGAAAATGAAAAGAAACACAGACTGCCACGCCGCATAGCGCCTTACTATCGGCTAGGGTGCAACTATGATTAGTACGAGAACAGGAACAGACTGTCGAGAACTGGCGAGGGCTGGGGCCCAACGGGGAAGCAGGAAGCCGTGAAGCCGCATTAAGAGTGGCATGGGTTCCACAGGGAACACGGTTGTAAGACACATGGCTTCTAGGCGCAGAGGGTTTAGATAAGCACCCACGAGGAGGTACATTGGTGAGTATAACGGCCCGGGTGCTTTCATCAGGACTGTACACCCTGGCCTTAGCGTATGCAGAGTCTGCATAAATGAAACACTACATCGGCCACAATGCATTGGGAGTGCAATGTGAAATCCAGTAACACATTTTGCGGAATAGAGCACATTCAGAAAATGGTGTGCAGACATGCACAAGAGTTCGGGTGTGAAACAGAATGAACACGGAACCCCTGGGGGTCTGTGGGGAATGCCAGCTGGTGGCAGAGCGGCAGACCCATGACACTGTAGGCATTTGCTTGCACGAGTGTCTGTATGCATGCGGATGCACATATGAGGGTGAAGGAGTGCACACGAGTGTGTGTGTGTGTGTGTGTCGATGGGTAGAACCTGAACCTATTATGGCTATATTGGCATGTGAGGGCCGCTTGGCATGTTACGTCACTTCCGGGCCATATGTTGGCAAGACACGCCCTACGATGCAAGTATCAGAGCATGGTATGGCAATGTGCAACCAATGAAGGTATGCACGGGTGTACCCTGGCATTATCAGGAATACTGTGTAGGTAACTGGGTATATCCCCGATACCTGCAATGCAGTGGGTGTGAAAATGCTATGCCAATATCTGCCATTAGGTAGATATCCCGGGGCACAACACAAATACCGGTTCCATGTGAACATGTGGCCTGGGGAAAAAGTCGCCAGGTAGGTGATTCTTTTCCCTGCGCCCCTAAAAGCCTTCCCCCACACATTCTAGGATGGGTATTATTTACAGTTATATACTCCAGCCCTAGAATTATTGAAGAAAGTGTTTGAGTGCAACTTTGGGGGAATGTTGCCCCCTGGAGACCTTTCCCCGGGCGACTTTATCACTGGCTACCCACGTTTCTTGCATGTGGTGGGAATGTTTGGCCACAACGCTTGACGTCCACACGCAAACCTGCCCATTCATCCATCCACACACCCCTGTGTTCATCCACGCATGCATCCATTAGCCAAAACACAGCTTTACTCATCTCCTGGACAGGGGGTTCATAGGGAGCACTGCTTCCTCTTATGTGGAGTGCACTGGAGTATGGCTGCCGGTTTTGGGGGCGCATTTAAGATGTCAACCCCAATGAGAGCAACACCCCTCTTCACCAAAAAATAGGACTCTCACGCCAAGTGATTGGACCCTCTAAAGCAAATACATACCCCAGTCGTAGTAGGCGCACTAGTGCTTTCTCCAAATGCAGCATAGGTCCAAGTGCACTGTGCCGCTTGAGCAATCAGATAACACAGTAAAAGGCAACTGTACTGGTACTGCCCCTTTCTCGCACCCACACTCTTACACTGTACACAACAGATAGCTTCTCGCACAGCACACAAAACATGTCAATAGAACATAGCAAGCCAGAGCTATGGACTTTTTCAATACTATAGGCAGGGATGGTGTCGGGGCCTTTCAAACTTTTCTGGGCCCTGAGCAGCTGCCTCGGTTGGTAGTCTTACTACACAGAAGCATGTTACTTGTTTTAATTCATGACAATCAAAGTGTGCTTTGTGTGTGCACAGTAGCAGGTACCTTTGCTGACAGCTGTCACCTTAAGTGAAGACTTTAAATGTGCACTTTGGGGAACACACACGTTACAGGCTGCCTTTGCTGACGCCAAGCATCCAGCAGCATTTGTAGCTCCCTGATGCCTTTTAATCAGTTTCGTCCACATTAGCACCAATTCATACAGGATAACATCTCCATCTACAAACCAACACGAACACTAAGGTCAAGCAATGACATGCGCCTCGAACGGAAGCAATGCGCAAAACACTTTTTTCGTGGGATCAGCATTGTCGTCCATAGCGGCAAAACTCTCGAAGTCGCCCCCAAAGGAAATACGAACAACAGAAGATCTCCTAACATTCAGGAAACTATTAAAAACATGGCTCTTTAATGCGCCAAGCTGAAGAAAGTACCCCATAGAGAGAATTCCCGCCATACACATCAAGAGAAATCTACGAAACCGGACAACCCAGAGAAAAAATCACATCTGAACTCAACAAAAACAAGTCTAACCGAATGGGATAACACAACGCCAAAACAACCCAGATAAGTCCTGGTTAATCCTGCTAAAAACTCTCTAAGACTCTGCATAGTTACCCACCACCCAACACAGAAGTAACATGAAGCAGACCTTTGCCACAAAACACCCAATTTGATGGCACTCTACCAACTCTCCACAGTATCCAAGACGCACATAAAACACCTGCATACAACCACCCACAATACATCACACAAATGTCAATCAGCCAAAATCATACCAACACAGAGGTAACATGAAGCAGACCCTTGCCACAAAACACCCAATCTGCAGGCACTCTACCAACTCTCCACAGTATCCACAACGCACATAAAACACCTGCATACAACCACTCACAAAACATCACACTAATGTCAATCAACCAAAATCATACCAACAAAGAGGTAACATGAAGCTGACCCTTGCCACAAAACACCCAAACTACAGGCACTCTACTAACTCTCCACAGTATCCATGACGCACATAAAACAGCTGCATACAACCACCCACAAAAAAGCACACAAATGTCAATCAACCAAAATCATACCAACACACAGTGTGCGTTTTTTCTGACCAGAAGCAGCCAACAGCACATCAAAGCTCTCTTGCGCTTCTCTCTCCCAACCCTACTAATCAACCATCCCAACCCTTTTTCTTTTCAGATCCACCTGAGTGCCTGGAAACCGTGAACATGGCAGTAGTGTATGGTATAAGTGACAATAACATAACATAATCTTCCTAAGAGCAATTACTAGCTCTTAGGTGGACATTTAAAGACTGATTCATGGAACATTTTCCTATGAGATTGCGCCATTATAAAACACTTCCATGAATCAGGCCCTGAATGTTTCAGCTCCCCGCCGGCTGCCTGCGCTGGGATGATCTCCGGCGATTAACATGCCCGTAGCATTTCTTTGTCCCAACTATTATTTAAGCACCGCACGGGTGCCTCACAGCCTTTTGTAAGGGGGTCTCGGGGCTAAGGTGACCTGACGTCCCGGTTTTGCCGGTACTGTCCCGGAAATTGGAGCTCTGTCCCGCTTTGTCAAGATTATGTATCCATTGGAAACTGCAGTGGTCCTGGATTATTGGTAGTAGCTCTTCATAGCTGGCAGGCACAGCTTGCACAGAAGAAATGCTGCATTTTACGACTTCAGATAGTGTTAGTTTGCGATAAATGAGTGATCCATTAATTGTAATATGTGTTTATTTGAACAGTACCACTTAAACCCCATTCTCCTCCAACCGCTACTGAAGTGTAGTGCCTAGACAGCCACTTTCAAGAGTTAGTCCTACTTTTATGTTCGTTGCCCTGTCCCGGTTTTTTACTTTCTAAATCTGGTCACCCTATTGGGGGCAGACATCATACTGAAATGGGCCCCCACAAATCTTCAGCCGGCCCAGCCTGTGTAGGTCTGTAGACAGAAGTTGTCTCTCCAGCCAAAGGAGTGTATTGGGCTATTAGCACAGACAGCAACAGAACTATGCTGACAAAGTAAACAAGGCGTTGCCGACACTAATCCTCTGCCCCCCGGGACTCGAAGCACCTGAGAAAGGTAATGCGGCCTTGCTTTTGTGAGAGCGTGTACACTCTTGGGTCCGGGAAAAGGCCCAGGGTTTTACCGTCAGGTTTAATAACTGTTTCCTGGGGCGTTGGTTGCAAGTGCGTGTTGGCCGAGTTCCACGGCTTAGAGAATGTGTAAAGGAAAGAGGGAGTATTGAAGGGGCAGAACGAGCTGGATTGCCGGAAACCACGCTTTTTGGGGCTCACCTGGGCTTGGCTGTGCTGCGAAAGTGGGGGCGTTGCGGGTACTTGGCTGTGCCGCGGAATTGGAGCTGTGACGACGTTTTGGGGCTCACTTGGCTGTGCCCCGGAAGTGGGGGCGGCGAGGGCGACAAGTAGCCCATGGTGACGCAAACAATAATGCCGAACGTCATTAAATAACTCCTCCCAGCCCCACCCTAAAATCTTTTAAATATGTTATGACACATGGAAACCAGTCATTAGACGGTGCTTCAAACCCACGAAGCAGGTTCCACGCCCACTTTTATTTCTAGAAAGAAACAGCACTTGGGTCAAGAAAAAGTCAAATGCATTCCAGTAGTAAACCCCAAGATTTCTCCCTCCCAAACCCAACAGCGGGTATTCTGTGGCAGGTGCCTCTGACATATAAAGTGTGTTCAAACCAGAATGCTTTAACCTGCAACATTATGTGATGTTTGCCTGCCCTCTAGTGGCTATCAAAGAGACTAAACTTATGTCACTGGAAATATCATTTCAATGTTCTTTTGACGGGGAAGTGATACAACATACAAGGAAGTCAGCGTCTGAAGCCTTGTGCTTAAGAGCTATATCCACGTCACGTTCTCTGGATACCCACACACAATTAAATCCGAATGCTTTGGAACAACCGCCATTGATATATTGGGAGGGAGCTATTTAGTGGCAGCCGTGAGCAAAGATTCCTACTGATTTTGCATTGCCTCCAGGGGCATTTGATGTGACAGGAAGGTGTAACCAAAAGGTTATTCATTAATTTGAACTGCGCCACGCTAGCGAAACGGACATGTACATCAAGCTTTTTGCAAAACCAGTTTATATTCCCAAAGAAATGTGTTACATAGAATGGCAGTGAGGACGAGGCGACCGCAAGGAGGCACACAGGTAACAGGGACGTGCCCCGGCCTTCACCCCCAGGTAGGGGGATGCGGGCAGAAACCCGCAGAATGGGGCTCCAAGCCCACGAAAAATAAAAGGGGGCGTGATGTCCAGGAAAACGGGCAGCAAGACCGGGAAAATGAAAACAAAGGGAGGGGGTGGGGGAAGACAGGAAGTACCAGCGATATAAGGAGCCTGCGCGGGGAACAACATCAGCAGTTGGTTGCAGGGAGCTGCAACAAGGAGAGACCCGGATTGTTTTCCTTCCCACCCACCCTACATAGGAAATGCTACGGCGAGGAAAGTACAGAGAGAGTGTGTCACCGCTGCAGTCGCAGGGCGGTGTGCAGTGTGTTGGGGACCAGTGGTGCTGTAAGAACTACTAATGGGCTTGCGAAATCGGGAGGCGTTTTCACTCCTCCTGGGATCGGTGCCCCTCTGAAGTCTAGCGGCAAGGGCGCTTGAGGTATCTAAGAGTGCTCAGCTTCCCCCGTCAGAATCGGCACTCCTCCAGCCCAGGAGCAAGGGCAGGTGGAACACAGACAAGGGCAGTTGGGGGAGCTTTGGTCTAGAGCGGAGTTGGTTGGAAACTTGGGGGAAGCAAGAAAGAGATTAGGGAGTCGGCTGGTCGCCGCACCAGCAGAACAATTATGCAATGAGTGTTTTTTGCTGCAAGGACAATCATGCAGGGCTTTGAAATAGATGAGTGATGTGTTGTTGTTATGATAAACCTGCAGCCTTTTTACGCTAACAAGGAAACAACTATCTATATCGGTTTTGTGATAAGTGGAGGAGTACAGCGGTACCAAATGGAGACAGGAATTAAGTTTATGGTGTAATATGTGGACAAGTGCCCAGGTTATTGGGTCCGACATCATAGACTTTATATCCAAACTAAAAAAGTGTGTTTTCTTCAATATACGTTTATTAAACACACACACTTATGCACATCTTGCAGCTGGTAATAGATCAGGAAGGATGCAGTACCAAGTTGTCCTTGGCAATTTACAGGACATAAATATTTAAATGACCAAACGGTAAGGAAAAGCAGTCAAACAATAAACAAAATGGCGCTGCCCTGAGAAACTAGCAATGGCAGAAAGAATCTTCCTAACAGAAAGGTCACAACCTCCCAGAGGGAGGCAGGATCACAGTGGGCCTTTGGCTGCCACTGAGATGGCTCGCTTTTGATTGATACGTTTGCAAATTGATCAAGAAAGATCTCAGACACTGTAGAAGGAGAGGAGAGGATGAGCCTTGCAAGAAGTCGGCAGGTGAGATGCAGCAGGAAGCCAAAGAGGCCACTGGACGAATCAGGTCTGTGAGAGAAAAGGAGCGAAATAACCAAAATAACTATAAGGCCGTATATGTGCTTGACTGGTCTCTAACAATAGGCTTCAAAGACTCAGGTGGGAAATTAATAGTTTGGCATTTCACAGATTACAGACAATGCTTTAGATATATACGTGGCTACCTAACTTGGCTTATTCTTCAGCACCAGAGGAGGTTGGAGTTTGAGAGCAGAGTTGTTGCCCAACTTCACAGAGCTGGAGCCCTGGACATCAGAAACTGTACCCGTACCAATGGAGAAAGTTCCGACCGCAACAGGAAGCTCACACTTCCGAGACTTTGCATCACTACCAGAGCACTGCTGGGGGTAATTAGTACTGCCAATGTACTGCTAGGGAAAGGTCACACAGCTGGGACACTACATTATTACCGGCGCACTGTTGGTGATAATCAGGGCTGCCAATGTATTGCTGCAGTATGCTTGCACTGCTGTGGCCCTGTAGCACTAACAGGGCACTGCTGAATTAATCTCAGACTACTGAGACTCTATGTGACTAAGAGAACACTGATGGGTACCGTTAGGGAACGCTTGCACTGCTGTGGCCCTACAGCGCTGAAAGGGCACTGCTGAATGAACCTCAGACTACTGAGACTCTATGTGACTAAGAGAACACTGATGGGTACTGCTAGGGAAAGGTCACACTGCTGTGGCCCTGTAGCACTGACAGGGCACTGCTGAATGAACCTCAGACTACTGAGACTCTATGTGACTACGAGAACCCTGATGGGTACTGCTAGGGAAAGCTTGCACTGCTGGGGTCCAGTAGCACTGGCAGGGCCTTGCTTTGACTATCAGAACACTAATGGGTACTGCTAGAGAAAGCTTACACTGCTGGGGTCCAGTAGCACCGGCAGGGCCTTGCTTTGGCTATCAGAACACTAATGGGTGCTGCTAGGGAAAGCTTACACTGTTGTGGTCCAGTAGCACTGACAGGGCCTTGCTTTGACTATCAAAACACTAATGGGTACTGCTAGGGAAAGCTTACACTGCTGTGGTCCAGTAGCACTGACAGGGCCTTGCTCTGACTATCAGACCACTAATGGGTACTGCTAGGGAAAGCGTACACTGCTGTGGTCCAGTAGCACTGACAGGGCCTTGCTGCATGAGGCTCAGACTACTGGCACTCCACGTGACTACCAGAACACTAATGGGTACTGCTAGGGAAAGCTTACACTGCTGGGGTCCGGTAGCACTGACAGGGCCTTGCTTTGACTATTAGAACACTAATGGGTGCTGCTAGTGAAAGCTTACACTGCTGTGGTCCAGTAGCACTGACAGGGCCTTGCTTTGACTACCAGAACACTAATGGGTGCTGCTAGGGAATGCTTACACTGCTGCGGTCCAGTAGCACTGACAGGGCCTTGCTGCATGAGGCTCAGACTACTGGCACTCCACGTGACTACCAGAACACTAATGGGTACTGCTAGGGAAAGCTTACACTGCTGTGGTCCAGTAGCACTGACAGGGCCTTGCTTTGACTACCAGAACACTAATGGGTGCTGCTAGGGAACGCTTACACTGCTGGGGTCCAGTAGCACTGACAGGGCCTTGCTTTGACTAGCAGAACACTAATGGGTGCTGCTAGGGAACGCTTACACTGCTGCGGTCCAGTAGCACTGACAGGGCCTTGCTGCATGAGGCTCAGACTACTGGCACTCCACGTGACTACCAGAACACTAATGGGTACTGCTAGGGAAAGCTTACACTGCTGTGGTCCAGTAGCACTCACAGGGCCTTGCTTTGATGGGTGCTGCTAGGGAAAGCTTACACTGCTGTAGTCCAGTAGCACTGACAGGACCTTGCTTTGACTGTCAGAACACTAATGGGTGCTAGTAGGGAAAGCTTACACTGCTGTAGTCCAGTAGCACTGACAGGGCCTTGCTTTGACTGTCTGAACACTAATGGGTGCTGCTAGGGAAAGCTTACACTGCTGTAGTCCAGTAGCACTGACAGGGCCTTGCTTTGACTGTCAGAACACTAATGGGTGCTGCTTGGGAAAGATTACACTTCTGTAGTCCAGTAGCACTGACAGGGCCTTGCTTTGACTGTCAGAACACTAATGGGTGCTGCTAGGGAAAGCTTACACTGCTGTGGTCCAGTAGCACTGACAGGGCCTTGCTTTGACTGTCAGAACACTAATGGGTGCTGCTAGGGAAAGCTTACACTGCTGTGGTCCAGTAGCACTGACAGGACCTTGCTCCAGTGTCATTACATTGGGTACGAGTGGGTAATAGAAAACTGGCTATTCACAGCCCTATGAAGTAGCAAGCACTATGAAATAAAATGTTATTGTTGTTATAATTAGTATACACCTGGTGTCCTGTAGGAAATTAGTTTACAAGTATCCCATGAGTTTCCCATTCAAATGTCCTATTATAATCGTATTTGTTTTTCTGCGAGAAAGCCATTGGGTGAATTTGAACAAATTAATTAATTCATGCATAACTCTGCCCTATGATCATTGGCCCACACTGTCAAGGTCAATTACCATACTAAAGCAGGTATGCGCCACCAGGTGGTAAAAGGAATGAAGATTTAATGGGATGGCAGCTTTCCCCTTATTTTGGGTTGGGGAGAGATGTTATCCCAGAGCCTGCCCCGGGATGACTCAATCGTGGATGGTCGAGGCACACCTCAAGCGCAAACCCACCAAGAACGAGCCTGTCTTTATGAACAAGGTGATCCTGGCCCACAGACACAATTCTGCCTTACGCCAATGGATGTGGAAGGTCTCTCCCCAACATGTTCATCCAACACAAAGTCCCAAGGCTTTCACGAAAACCTGCACCACACAGACATTAGCAAGAAAGCCCAGTTCATCTGGCATCAGATAAGTCCTCCAAGAGAAGTCAAGACCTACCTCCCCTGCTGGACAGCGATACAGGGCATGGTGCGCGCTGCTGCTCGTATAGAGTAGACTGAGGTCATGCTCTCCTCATAGATCTCGTAGAGCTGGTCTTTACCCACTGAAGGCAGCTTTCCATACCGTCCCCCTTCAGTTCAAGGGCCCTGGTTATGCAATACCATTACCCACCACCCAATGATCTGCACTAGATCCGATGTAAAACTCAGTGGATCATATACAAGGACCTCATCAACGAAAAACAAATGAACTTTTAGAGAAAGTGGCTCTTTCAGGTGGAGTCTACATGATTTTATTTATTTATTTATTTATTCATTTACTTATGTATTTATTTGAGCATTAGCTAAAGAAATGACAAGACCTGAGATGAAGAAATGCAGGAAAGTGAAGTCCCAGAGACATGCCTTCTCCACCTGCACCATCAGGCTATGGAACAATGCCCTGTTGCGTCTTAGACTGAGACGCTCTACAGAAAGTTCGGAAAGCAACAAAACGCTCCCTTATTTCAAGGTACTCCTCCTCCCAATCCATGAGTCCTCAAGCCTTCGTTTTGCTCCATATATCAACTGCTTTCCTCCATGGGCTGCCCCACTCCCCTTTCCCCACTAGCGTGAAGTCTGTATGTGCCCAGCTATCCTAAACCTCTCAGAGTAACTGTGTGAATATGTTCACGCATCCCTCAAACCCCAGTGTCACTGTAAGACCACATGTGTATTATTGCAAACAACTGCTCATGCGCTGTGCCCTCTGCAAAGTGATAGGATGCTTTTTAAAGTTTGATTTGCACTAATAAAGAAAAATATGCATACAACTGTGTACCCTCTCCCATGCTGCAGCTAAACCATTTATCACCTTTATAAAAAAGAAAACACAAGCTCCACGTTGAGCCTTCAGCTGTCCCCCATCACACAGGAGACATGCAACATTGGTTCCTGTTTGACAGTAAACACCGCAGTGGCACTGAGGCATGCCCCCCCCCCCTGAAAGAGCACTAACTAAGCTGATATGCTTCATACGGGTCTCATTACAATTACGGTGGCGCGGGAAAAATCGGCACAGTGGGGAAAAGTGGCGGTAATGCAGTGGTAACCAGAGCACTACCGTACCGCCGGACTAGACTATTGGCGGTGAGCTGGGGGAAACACCTCCAGCAGAAGTAGAGGTAGACCTAGAGGTAGTTCGGCTGCCATACCGTCAAAAATTGGCAAATTTACCGCCGGCGGAATTACTGCTCAAATCCCTATGGAGTCCTATGGACTCCACAAATGGGGACTAACACCCCCATACCACCACTTGTAAACTGGCAGTAACTCCGCCGGACAAAGTGGCAGTAACGGTAATTCCGTTCGGCACTAATCTCATGGATTTACCACCGGAATACCACCAAACTTGTAATGAGGCACACAGTCCCTAGTCAAGCATCATTAATGTCCCTCCAAGGACCATGCAGGACACAATGGCGCCTGGTTTTCTGTTTAGCAGTAAACAATGCACTGGCACTGAGGGGAGCACTCCCCAAGGACCACTAACTCGTCACAAGTAGGTATGGTTCATAGTCTCGGCCCCGTCATTACACTGTACTGCAATTGGTGGATTCACCTTCAAGGAACCCCGACACATGGAGAAGTGGCACAGATCCTCCTATCTGTCAGCATGCAACATTGGAATCCAGGGATATTTTATTTATTTATTTATTGAGTATTTATAATGCGCCTATACAGCAAAATGGTGTTTCAAGGCGCATCAAGACAAGGAAGGGGGGGGGGTACAGGGAATGAAAAAAACAATACAATGATGCTCCTACTAGGTTGTGACACAATTCAGAGCGTGCAAGTGCAGAACAGAATTGGAGGGGGAGGAGGAGAAGTGCAGGCAAGGGAGGAAGGGTAATGCTCAGGCGGGAGGGTGGAGAAGGTTAAATTAAGTGCAGGTGAACATGTTCACTTGCCTTTTTGAGGACAGAGTGCGCAGGTGAGTGCTTGAGGAGTAGCCGGAAGGAACCAGTGGCAAAGAGGTGATAGCAGAATCATCCAAGACTGGAGCAAGGGAGGCAAAGTTGGCCTTGGTAGTTCAGGAGGAGCAGGGGAGCACCAGTTTGGATGAGACTTTCAAAGTGTGGAGTTGTCTAGAGACCTCATCAGGTGAAATGGGAGAGAAAGAGGAGACTAAGAGGGAAGAAGAGAGGGGGCAAAGGGAGGCCTGAGAGCAGGTGAGGGAGAAGCACGATACCCTGCCAAAGAGAGACATGGCCCAGAGTCAGTCTCCGGTCTGATAATACACAACATTGGCAACTGAGGATGCAATGCACAAGAACCGCCTACACACCACAGAGATGAGAACTCCCCTCTAGAAACACACACTAGTGGCACCCCTGGATGCAAAGGGAAAGACACTTGGATCCCCATAAAGCTAACGATGCATAAGTGAAATGAAGGCAAACAAATTAACATCAGCATTTTACATTTCATTGGTCTATTTACGATGACAACATTTGCTTTGGTCTATGCCTGCAAAAGATATGAATACAAAAATCAAAAGCACCCCAGACTAGTGCCTCCTGTGGTCAAAGGGTAGAAGTGCAGCACCCCCTAGGTGCATGTCCAGGATGAAGGTACCAGGTAGGCTGCGTCCTCCCACAGCCTTGAATCTGCACCTCATTTCCATGTTTGTCAATAGCGCTCCACTGTGGGCCCCTGGCCCTTGATCTGGTGACATTGTACCTCAAGAAGTTTGAAAGGACTGAGGCAATACTGCATACAGTAGTCTTGCAATTGTCGTTACATATATGTTTAGCAATGTTTGTTGTCGCCCTTTGACACAGAACTCCCTACAATCTTTTTGTTTTGTATCCTGTTGACGTCCTTTTAATGACGACTGATCACTTCTGCTTATTTTACAGGTTCTGCACGCGGGGTCCAATGGCCTGCCAGCCAGCCAGCATGCACCCTGTCCTGGGGCTGCCCCATTCTGGCACAGTGCAAAGACCAATGTCTTGCAGCGTGTTGCTGACCACTGACCCTGGTGCATTAAGGGCGTCTGCTGTAGTGCAATGAATGGGCAAGTAGAGGCATGCTCGGTCTGAAGAGCACCGACATTTCCCAGCAGCAGTCCTTTGAGTGGGTGGGAGAGTAGCTGCACTTCTCGGGGGTAAGAACCTGCTCTGGGATTCTTACCACACACATATCTATATTTACTATTCATTTTGCCTTTTATTTAAAACAAGGACCCCCAGTTCTCAATACCGGGCTAAAGAACTGTATGCCTCTCTACTCGCCAAAACAAAGTGAGGAGTAAGGCACCACAAAGCAGAGGCGGACAACAGCAATCAAACACAACTGACGGGCCCCTGAGAGACCCGGAAGCCACAGGAGCCAGGTCACCCTTAGCGTGGGGAACAACACCAACAGAAAGGCCCAGGGGGGGGCAGCAAACAGGGAAGCAAACCTCTACTAACTGTACAATATTATTGGACACTCATTGTAAACAGTGGCATCCCACCGCACATCGCTTCACCCTCCACACGGGAGGCGTACACGATGGAACCATTGTACGCCACCAACTAAAACGCTGCGCTGACAGAAGTGTCACTGCATACCTGTGAGAAGTAAACGCCACACGGTAGGCCTGCGAAACCATAAAACCATATCCCTATCTCCTGGAATCACACTGGGGCCATCTGAGACCGGGGGCTCTTTTGGAAAACAACGGACAGATAAAGGTTATTGTGCAAAAGGGAAAGGAATCAACACACCCCCAAAAAAGGGCCACCTGGCGAGGGTGCAGATACCAGGCACTAACCTCCACGATATAATAGCCGAGTACTCAAGCCAAACCCAAAAGAACATTGGCAAAGATACCAACATATACTCCACACCGGGGATAAAGCTTGCCGACAGTGGTCAGAGTAACTCAGATGCCGGGCGTCAAATCCAAAACGGCCACGACCAGAGCAAAAACCCCAGTGAGACCCCGGGAAGGGCAAATTGAAAAGTGCTGGAGGCAGAGGCGTCAAACGCACGCAGAATCACCATCCCCTCCACCGGAGCCGACTCCTGCAATAAAGGACCCCCCAACTAGCATAATGGCAACAGACAAAGATGAACTCGTAAACTGCTTGAAAGGAATGGAGGCCAGAATGACCAAAGCTTTCCAGAGTCAAATGGAACAATTAAGGGAGGACTTGAAATCATCCCTCCAGGAGGTCAATAAAGAAATGGCAGAGATGGGTGAAAGAGTGGACATAGTCGAAAGGGGCCTCTCGAATGTCACAGAAGAAACAAACCAAAATAGCCTGCTACTGGACCAGTTGGCGACTGCAACAAACAACTTAGAACTCCAGGCGGAGGATTTGGAAAATCGTTCAAGGAGATCCAATATTAGGGTTAAGGGCCTGGCAGAATCGGTACATGACAAGGATCTGAAATATGCCATTCAACTCTGCTTCAGCAGCCTGCTAGCAGATGTCCAACCGGAGACGATCGGCTTCGACAGGATACACCGCGTGGGCCCAATACGCAATGAACCAGGGTCGAGACCCAGAGATGTCTTGATAGCAATGACATCGTATGGTCTGAAAGAGGAGGTGCTACGATTGGCAAGAACAAACGGAGACCTCATGATTAATGGGTCCCGCATACAGTTGTACCTGGACCGAGCCCTGCTAACTCTCCACAATAGAAGGCTAATGCAACCTGTTACGAAGGCCCTTCAAACACAGCAAATCCGTTATAAATGGACGTACCCGCTTGGCCTATCGTTTACTTGGGAAGGAAAACAGAGGAGAATCGGGAATTGCGCAGAGGGCCTGGCGTTGCTGCACCTGGAGGATGAGGAGCCAGAGGCATCTGTGCGCCCACGCCCAAACACAAACGGCCCATCTAGCAAACCATGGGAATGGTCAACGGAGCGAAAGCAAAGACGAGGGAGGAGAGGAAGACCCGGAAGCTCACAGCCGGCTCATGACAGGGAACGGAGAGGCCCAAAAGATCCAGACTCGGCCCATCACACAGACAATGAGTAAAGTGTTAACCAAATTTGAGAAAACAGGACGGCTGAATGAAACTACCTGCATGGAGGTAGGAGGTCATAACTCTTGGAAACAGGGTCAGGTAATACAATTCCTGACTATTGTGAAATGAGGAAGGGTCGGAGGCCCTAAGCCCGCGGTGACCAGCGGGGGGCCCCTTGGGAGCCCAGGCCTCATGCACCCCCAGGATTGGGATGGGGGAGGGGGGTGGGTAAGGGAGGGAACTGGAACGAAAGACAGGAAAGCAGGGAACCAAAAGTCCGGGAAGGAAAAGGAGCCAGCTCCACGAGTGTATGCAACGGAAGCAAGAACAGGCAGAGTAAGCTATAGCGAACGAGAACATAGGGACCCACAGGCAGACAATCTCCACCTAGGGAGTAATGGAAGAAGTGAACATTGTCTCGATTAATGTTCAGGGGTTAAACTCCCCCGCTAAAAGGCGTTCGATTTTAGATAGATTGGAAGCCATGCAATCAAAGATAGCGATCCTACAGGAGATGCATCTGCTCCAGAAAGATGAAAAAAGGATGCGGAGCAGAACATACCCTCTTCAGTTTTTCACCTCAAGCCAAACAAAAACAAAAGGGGTGGCAATTCTATGTAGCAGAGACTTAGACTTTCGCAAACAACAAATACTGAAGGATCAGGAAGGTAGATACCTGGGGGTGAAGGGTACTGTTAATGGTCAATTGTATACAATACTAGCACTCTACGTCCCCAATGAAAAACAGGACCAGTACATCCCTAAATTACTCCATAAGGTGGGAGGATGGTGCGAAGGCCGAGTGATAATAGGAGGGGATTTTAATTGTGTAATGGACCCACAATTGGACAAAACACTCCCCCCAACCACAGCAGATCAGCGAAATAGACAGGCCCTTGGAAAGCTTTTCAGAGATTTGGATGTGATAGAAACGTGGCGATTTTTCCACCCGGACACCCGAGAATACACACACTACTCAGCAGTGCACAGGGGTTACTCTAGAATAGACATGATCCTGGTGTTGATCCCCTATGTCAAAAAAATAGAAATCGGAGTCCAATACCTCTCCGACCATGCCCCAGTCGTGACCTGCATAGAACTGCAAAGGACAATACATAGACCCCGACCACAATGGAGGCTAAATGAAACAATCCTAAGGGATATTGCACTTAGGGCACATGTGGAAGAAGCCACAGGGAACTATTTCCTGGAAAATGACAATGGAGAGGTGGACTGGAGGGTGGTGTGGGATGCAGGGAAAGCAGTAATTAGGGGGGAATTCATAGCGCAAGCAACGCAATACTATAGGGAGCGAGCCCTTATAACACGCAAATTAGAAGAAGAGGTTAGAAACGCTGAAAAGCTCCATAAGACCCGTCAGACACCCAGAGCCTGGCGAGACCTTAAAAAGGCTAGAGCCAAACTAGAAAACCATACCGCATATAGAACGGCGCAAATACTGCTAAACACGAAACAATCATATTACATACACGGGGGGAAAGCGAGCAAATTCTTGGCAGCTAAACTACGCAAACAGAAGACGCGAAATTATATCACCAGGCTAAGAAATAGTAGAGGGGAACTGCAGACGGGAGAAGAGGATAAACTATCAACGATGATTCACTTTCATAAAAAACTGCTGATTAGCGAAAACCTGAATGCAGCAGAACAGGAGTCATATTTGTCAGCCGTAAAACTGCCACAGATATCGGAACAACAAAAAGGAAAATTGGGGGAACCCATCACAATACAGGAAGTGTGTGATGCGATAGAATCACTACCCAGGGGAAAGGCACCAGGCCCCGACGGACTAGGGAATGGGTTTTACAAAATATTCCAGACACAATTGGCAACTCCCCTCACTCGCCTTTTCAATCTAATCAGGGATAGGGGAGCAGTTTCAAAGGATATGGGACACTCGATCACGATATTACCCCTAAAACCTGGGAGAGACGCAGTAGAATGCACCAGTTACCACCCCATAGCTCTCCTCAACACAGATGCAAAACTGTATGCGAAAATACTGGCAAATCGATTGGAAGCAGTACTGCCCGAGATAATACACGCAGACCAGGCAGGCTCCGTAAGGGGGAGACATACTCAGGATAATGTCCGGCGTGTAATTGACATAATAGACTGGGGGGCCAGGGGGGGCCAAAAATTCTCGATCGCCGCATTAGATGCCACACGAGCATTCGACAGCATAGATTGGATATACTTAAAACTGATATTGGAGGGTTTTGGCTGTGGACTGATATTCACCAAAATGGTTCTGGCAAATTACCAGCACCCATCTACACAACTAATGGTGAATGGCTACACCTCAGAAAGAATCAATGGCCCTCATTACGACCCTGGCGGAAATCGAAAAACGATGGCGGAAATGCAATACCGCCATCGAATAGCGCTCGGTGCGATTATGACCCGTCACCGTAAAGTACGATGCCATTAGCGACACCGTAGTGAACGCCAACGCTAACTGCACCAAGTACGCGCGCGCGCGCCATGCCAAACCGTAATTAGCACCATGGCGCAAGGGTACGCGAATTCCGACCCTAGCGGACATGTACTTAACGCCATCAAGCACGGCGGAAAGTACCATTCCGCCATGGTGAGAAGTACGGCATCGCGAATCAACCGTAAACGGCCCCACTGAGTGCCTGTACACCGCTCCCTGGCCACATAGTACAACTCCCCGTAGGTGCAACGAAGTCACAATGCAACCAGTGAAATGTACAAGTCACCCATGCATGCCAACGAACAAAAGAATCACAAGAGGGGCCAATGGGAGCTGCAGGGCACAGATGGCACGAATACAGAAGCTATACCAATGGACATGACCTCAGTCTCCCACCAAGAAACGCACGCAAACACAGGCACCTGTGACCAGCAATATTCCGATAATCACATCATTCCACCAATCCACCTGGCTGACCGGCATCTGTTACACAAAACCTAATCCCCCGCCCCTGAGCATGACATCATCAAAACAGTCATAATGGCAGCCCTTATCCCTGACCTCACTGGGCTCCGTAGGCAAACGCGCCCAGCACAGTACCACGCAACTATACTCCGAAGCTGGAACCCAATGCAGATCTCCTCACAATACATCGCTCCCCAAATAGGAATATGCCACATCACTTGCAAAGAAGAACGCTACACGGCCCACATCAGAATAGAAATTTAATGCACAACAAATTCACCAAGCCCATACAGCCATTAGGCCATGAACTCCAAAACACATTTCACCATTGTGGGCTGCATCCGCAATAAATGACCAGCTACTTCTTGTGTGACGCCCTGTTCCTTCATGGTACACAGGGGCTACATTCTCGTACGAAAAGGCAACATGGAAGCGCCTAGAACCGCAGGGCCGTCCCAATAGGGAGGCACTAGTCCAGCTGAAAGGCCGAAATGTTGCTCCGAGCCACTAGTACTGCGTAAGGGCATGTGGCCCATTGGCGATCGTCCCATAAGATCGTAATGCTGCTCCACTGATTAACACGAAGCAGCAGGTGTCGGGAGTAAAACCCATCTGCAGGAGTGGCATACAGATGGCAGTGGCAAAAGGGGAGGAGATACCTGTCAACCAAAAGAAAAGAAAAAGAATAGAATGGCCATCAGAACTACATTCGAACAACTCACTTCAATGATCACACTAGATCCACAGCCATATGCATGCTAGCCCACTCCAAAGGATCATCACCACCCCAAAACCACTTGCGACTCATAACTATCCATATCGAGGTGAAAACACCATCACAAACGAGTGTACCTGTGCATGCGTCTGTGAAAACAGAATCCATCAGATGGGATTGGTAACGTGCATGGACACAAGTGTCTGAAGGCGCGTCGAGACAGGGAGGGCTCAACAAGGCCAGATAGACGATGGTCCCACTATGGCAGCCCTGCATCACATAGCGCAGGGGAGGCGGACAGATTCCAAGAAGCCCTGTACATGGCAAACACCGTATCAAATCATCTGTCCATGCATCCATTCATCATTCCCTCATCCCGTAATGATAACGCCTGTTTCCATACTCACATAACATGTGAGAATTCCATTGAGTCTGTGCGTTATGCAGCCTGCAAAATCCACTGTGCCCCAGCCCGTAATTCCAGTGTTGTGAAGTAACATGTATTTGGGAACGTCCGGCCTCATCATCCACTTCGCTATTGCGCATCCCAAACTATTCATATCAATCATTGCATCCTCGCCATGGCCCCTGTCCCAAGGACACTGAACAATAGAACGTTATATTTGCAGTCAGACCTGTGGGCATCTCCTCGCCGCTAGCTGAAGACCGAAAGCGCCGCCCTTCGAATTCCTCATTTGCAACATCACGTCGAAAAGGCATCTGTGGCCGCTTGAAATCACAAATTAATCCATCTAGTGCGGCTGTGTGTGAAAATGGCAACTGCCTTCACTCACAAATGGGAGGCCCCGCCCGTCGGTGAACCTCGGTACAGTGATGCATGAGGGTCCACCGTTACTCGAGTACTACGTTCCACTGACCCTTCACAAGTCTGTTCGCGACTGCAAAGAATGCATGTGAAACAATGGGACCATAGCCGAATGAACATATCAACCAATGTCACACGGCCATCGGGTACTAATACATGATTGTAATAGCAAGATGCCATTCCTCGAATTGCAGCGTTGTGTGCGGGACGTGCTCGCCCAAAGGGGAGAGCAGCTTGCACAGGTGGAATGAATCACCACAGGTGGAGGCCATACAGCCTGGAAACACATAAATTGCACACCCAGTCTCCTCCCACAACCACACCCACTCCGAAATGCTACCGGCAGGACTCGCGATGTTGGCCCTGGGGGACCTGATAGCACTGCAAGTACTCCAACTCCAAGAAGAAGACGAACACCAACTACAACCGGCCGCACGGAGGAGACGCAGGAGGAGGAGGAGGGCAAGGCAGGGCCAGCAAGGGCTGCCAGCACAGCCACTACCACCACGCAGGCAGCCCGCAATCCCACGCCTCCGAGCACATCCGTTCAACCTCACTGATGAGCAGATCCACACCCTCTACCGTTTGGACCGGGACACCATAGCCGCCATTGTGGACATGACACAGGCTGACCTTGTCAGCATGATAGATAGCCCAACCGCCATCCCACCCCTACTGAAGGTGGTGTCTGTACTCCACTTCCTGGCCACAGGCACCTACCAGCACACAGTCGGACAGTTGCATGGCATTTCTCAGCCACTGTTCTCACGGACACTATTGCAAGTGCTCGATGCCCTCCTGCAGCACGCAGACGACTACATCTCTCTACCACGCTCGAAGCAGGAAATTACCAACACAAAAGTGGGATTCCATGCACTTGGCGGCATACCGGGTTGCATTGGTGCCATCGACTGCACCCATGTGGAATTGGTCGTCCCACATGCCATGGAGGCCCAGTACCGCAACCGAAAACAATTTCATTCACTGAATGTACAAATGGTGTGTGACTCCAACAGGATCATTACACATTGTTGTGCCCGATTCCCTGGATCAACCCATGATTCTATGGTCTTGAGGAACTCAACAATACCACGCTACATGGAGCGACACGCAGGGAACAGATCCTGGCTACTCGGTGAGTCTCATTTCATGCATGATGATGTGGGGTATGTGATGCGGCAATGACCTGGCAGGAAGGGGGGGGGGGTGCGTACGTAGCAATGGCATTCCACATGATTCGTTTATCGTCCACATACAGGTGATGCCGGATATCCACTGAAGAGATGGCTCCTCACACCAGTCCGGAACCCACGGGACCAGCATGAGGAGGACTACAACCATGCCCACTCACGTACCCGTGTAGTCATTGAACAGGCATTCGGCCTACTGAAGACCCGTTTCCGGTGCCTCAGCAGGTCTGGCGGGGCACTCCTGTACCGCCATGAGAAGGTTGCAAAGATGGTGATGGCATGTGTCATGCTACACAACATGTGCGTACGTAGAAATGTGCCCATGCCCCCTGACGCAGAACTGCAAGCACCTGAAGATGGTCATGATGAGGGTTGGGATGTGTCTCAGGGTGGTGTTTTTAGTGGTTGTGTGTATTTTGTGGTTTTATAGGTGTACGGGGTGTTGTTTCCCGTTCCGGGCCCATGTTTTTACTTCTGTTTCCGTATATTTACGGTCACCGTACTTTCCGGTTGGCGCTCACTGCGGTGTCCGCTATGATGGGTGGCGGTATTGCACCTAGGGCGCCGTACGGCGGCGGTGTGGGCCGTTTTGGGGTCATTTCCGCCATCGCGGACTTTGCACTTCCGCCATGGCGTGGTGCTCGTGCCCGATGGGTCGGAATGGGCCGCACTTTGCTCCATCGTGCAATGGCGGAAACGCTATTTACGCTGTGGCGGTCCGGTCAGTCACTTTCCGCCAGGGTCGTAATGAGGGCCAATATCCGGAGGGGTACCCGGCAGGGGTGCCCTCTATCCCCGCTCATATTTGCCATGGCAATGGAACCATTTGCCTGCAGAATAAGGGAAGACCCGGGAATTAGAGGGGTGCGCACCGGGGAGATTCAAAACAAGATAGCCCTCTACGCAGATGATATCATGCTCTATATGGCAGACTCAAGACACACATTACCCAGAATAATCAGAAAACTGCAGAAGTTCGAAAAGACATCACGGTTCACAATAAATTATTCAAAATCCAAAGCGCTGAATATAACCGAAGGTAGTAGGGACGTAGCTTTCCTGAAGGAACATTATCCCCTGAAATAGGAAAAACAGTCCCTCGAATACCTAAGAATCCATATCACTAGAACCGTCAAGAATCTGCTCAAGGCAAACATTACACCCCTATGGAAGCGCCTGCAGGAAGACCTGCAGAGATGGGATGCCCAGGAATTATCCTGGTTTGCTAGAATAGCGGCGATAAAGATGACCCTGCTACCCAAAGTATTGTATGTAGTAAGCTCAACCCCAGTGGTCATCCCCCCAAAACAGATCCTCGAACACCAAAAGGCGGTGTTTAAATTCATCTGGGGAAATAAGAAGCCGAGGATCCAAAAAAGGATCCTTATGCGGCCCACACTACTTGGGGGGCTGGGAGTCCCGGATATGGGGAGATACGTGTTAGCAGCCCAATTAGCACCAGCATTGAAATGGGCGGGTAAAGACCCTCTTCCAGGCTGGGGGAAAATAGAACAGACTGTGACAGATATCCCTTTGGGAAAGCTACCATTCCTAAAAACAAAAGCAAGAGATATGGGAGGTATCCTATTAGCAGCCACTAAAACGACCCTACACAGCTGGGATAAGGCTATCCGTAACAGGGGGGTCAAATTAGGTCTGGGCCAACTATCCCCTATCACGCATAATCCAGATTTCTCACCTGGCCTTAACAAAAGATTCTGGGAAGGCTGGAACGAAGCAGACACATTGTCCCTACAAGATATGTATCAGGACGACACCCCACTCACCTTCGAAGGATGTAAACATAGATTCGGCCTTGTCGAAAACCACAGATTTAAATATATTCAATTACGCCACTGGATCTCACACCCAGAGGTTAAAAGAGCAGGGTTACGACCCCCAGTGGGCCTAGAACTAACAATCGGGAGGGGACACATGAAAAAGGGATCACTAGATTATACAAGCTACTGGATGAGGCGCAAACAGACGACTCCCTACTGTACATGAAAGATTGGGAGTGGGACATAGGAGAGGAGATTACGCAGGAAGAATGGAGTCAAATCTGGAGGAGGGCGCACAAATTATCCAAATCCACGGCAATCAAAGAATCGGCATACAAACTATGCTACCGCTGGTATTTACCCCCAAGTAGGATACACAGAATGATCCCCACGTACCCCCCAGAATGCTGGCGTCAGTGTGGAGAAAGAGGAGAGTTGTTCCATATGTGGTGGTCGTGCCCAAAGATAAAAATATACTGGAAAGAAATACTGAGCCTGATCAGGGACATAACGGGCGCAGACCTACCATGGTCCCCGAAAGTAATTCTGCTGGGGGCAGTGGCAGAAGGAAACTATGCAGCCTCAGGGAACAGAGCAGCCCTCATAACCCACCTTCTGGCTGCAGCAAGGATGACAGTGGTCCAACGATGGAAGACAGTGGAGGGCCCTACAACTCCATCGTGGTGGGTGAAAGTGTGGGGAGTTATGGCAATGGAAAACATTTGCCCCACAAAATCAGGGTCATATCTGAAATTCTTAGCCATATGAGACCCACTCCAGGACTATGTGGGGGAGCGGGAGAACCAATACTTTAAACCCCAGGCTCTTAGAAACATCCATATCAAATAAAGGCAGCAGAAGATATGGCGAGGGGCTACCTCTTGGAACTGTTCTGGTTACAACCATGGTTTTGATTGGTTCAATTAATAAAAGGAAGGGGGGGTGGGAGGAGAGGGGGGGAGGGGTGGGGAAAAGTATGGAGACAATACTAGACTCTACAAGAAAGTTCAAGGGAGTTGAATAAAAGGTTCATGTTGATAACAATGTTCTTAATATATGTTATCACGAAAGCTCAACTATTGTCTTAAGTTAAAAAATGAAAATAAAGTTGGTTAAAAATAATAACAAAAAAAAAAACAAGGACATGTCAAGGCTGATAGCAATTTGCCGGAGTGGCTACAGTCAAATCACCAAGCTGGCACAGACCTTTGCTCCCTCCTTTTCTCCTCTTAACCGCCCACTAGATCAGTGCAGGAGCTGGTGCTGTGCACGGAGGGGTCATTTCGTGGCGCTGTTCAAGAGGAAACCTCCAGTGTACATTCTTCACAGCACAGGCTGCCCTGTACTTTCTTCAGCAGTTAAACCTTTCAGTGCACCCACGGCCTGGACTCAAACACACATAAGAGAAAGTGGACAGAAACAGTCCAGAAGTAGAGACAGGCAAGGGCAAAGGTAGCCAGACAAGAACTCAAGGGACACATTGGACTGGACCCAAGACACAGGACTTGGGCTGGGCATCAATGAATATTAAAACAGGGCAAAGGAAAGCACAGGGCACACGTGAGCGGAGTGAGGGCTCGCTCTCACAGCAGAACTGAAGCTGGAAACTGATCATCTAGGAGGACAAGAACAGGCGCTAAATGTTAGACACTGGAAATGCAGGATGCAAAAGTGGTGCCACCTGAAAATGAAAGGAAACACAGACTGCCACGCCGCATAGCGCCTTACTATCGGCTAGGGTGCAACTATGATTGGTACGAGAACAGGAACAGACTGTCGAGAACTGGCGAGGGCTGGGGCCCAACGGGGAAGCAGGAAGCCGTGAAGCCGCATTAAGAGTGGCATGGGTTCCACAGGGAACACGGTTGTAAAACACATGGCTTCTAGGCGCAGAGGGTTTAGATAAGCACCCACGAGGAGGTACATTGGTGAGTATAACGGCCCGGGTGCTTTCATCAGGACTGTACACCCTGGCCTTAGCGTATGCAGAGTCTGCAAAAATGAAACACTACATCGGCCACAATGCATTGGGAGTGCAATGTGAAATCCAGTAACACATTTTGCGGAATGGAGCACATTCAGAAAATGGTGTGCAGACATGCACAAGAGTTCGGGTGTGAAACAGAATGAACTCGGAACCCCTGGGGGTCTGTGGGGAATGCCAGCTGGTGGCAGAGCGGCAGACCCATGACACTGTAGGCATTTGCTTGCACGAGTGTCTGTATGCATGCGGATGCACATATGAGGGTGAAGGAGTGCACACGAGTGTGTGTGTGTGTGTGTCGATGGGTAGAACCTGAACCTATTATGGCTATATTGGCATGTGAGGGCTGCTTGGCATGTTACGTCACTTCCGGGGCATATGTTGGCAAGACACGCCCTACGATGCAAGTATCAGAGCATGGTATGGCAATGTGCAACCAATGAAGGTATGCACGGGTGTACCCTGGCATTATCAGGAATACTGTGTAAGTAACTGGGTATATCCCCGATACCTGCAATGCAGTGAGTGTGAAAATGCTATGCCAATATCTGCCATTAGGTAGATATCCCGGGGCACAACACAAATACCGGTTCCATGTGAACATGTGGCCTGGGAAAAAAGTCGCCAGGTAGGTGATTCTTTTCCCTGCGCCCCTAAAAGCCTTCCCCCACACATTCTAGGATGGGTATTATTTACAGTTATATACTCCAGCCCTAGAATTATTGAAGAAAGTGTTTGAGTGCAACTTTGGCGGAATGTTGCCCCCTGGAGACCTTTCCCCGGGCGACTTTATCACTGGCTACCCACGTTTCTTGCATGTGGTGGGAATGTTTGGCCACAACGCTTGACGTCCACAGGCAAACCTGCGCATTCATCCATCCACACACCCCTGTGTTCATCCACACATGCATCCATGAGCCAAAACACAGCTTTACTCATCTCCTGGACAGGGGGTTCATGGGGAGCACTGCTTCCTCTTATGTGGAGTGCACTGGAGTATGGCTGCCGGTTTTGGGGGCGCATTTAAGATGTCAACCCCAATGAGAGCAACACCCCTCTTCACCAAAAAATAGGACTCTCACGCCAAGTGATTGGACCCTCTAAAGCAAATACATACCCCAGTCGTAGTAGGCGCACTAGTGCTTTCTCCAAATGCAGCATAGGTCCAAGTGCACTGTGCCGCTTGAGCAATCCGATAACACAGTAAAAGGCAACTGTACTGCCCCTTTCTCGCACCCACACTCTTACACTGTACACAACAGATAGCTTCTCGCACAGCACACAAAACACGTCAATAGAACATAACAAGCCAGAGCTATGGACTTTTTCAATACTATAGGCAGGGATGGTGTCGGGGCCTTTCAAACTTTTCTGGGCCCTGAGCAGCTGCCTCGGTTGGTAGTCTTACTACACAGAAGCATGTTACTTGTTTTAATTCATGACAATCAAAGTGTGCTTTGTGTGTGCACAGTAGCAGATACCTTTGCTGACAGCTGTCACCTTAAGTGAAGACTTTAAATGTGCACTTTGGGGAACACACACGTTACAAGCTGCCTTTGCTGACGCCAAGCATCAAGCAGCATTTGTAGCTCCCTGATGCCTTTTAATCAGTTTCGTCCACATTAGCACCAATTCATACAGGATAACATCTCCATCTACAAACCAACACGAACACTAAGGTCCAGCAATGACATGCGCCTCGAACGGAAGCAATGCGCAAAACACTTTTTTCGTGGGATCAGCATTGTCGTCCATAGCGGCAAAACTCTGGAAGTCGCCCCCAAAGGAAATACGAACAACAGAAGATCTCCTAACATTCAGGAAACTATTAAAAACATGGCTCTTTAATGCGCCAAGCTGAAGAAAGTACCCCATAGAGAGAATTCCCGCCATACACATCAAGAGAAATCTACGAAACCGGACAACCCAGAGAAAAAATCACATCTGAACTCAACAAAAACAAGTCTAACCGAATGGGATAACACAACGCCAAAACAACCCAGGTAAGTCCTGGTTAATCCTGCTAAAAACTCTCTAAGACTCTGCATAGTTACCCACCACCCAACACAGAAGTAACATGAAGCAGACCTTTGCCACAAAACACCCAATTTGATGGCACTCTACCAACTCTCCACAGTATCCAAGACGCACATAAAACACCTGCATACAACCACCCACAATACATCACACAAATGTCAATCAGCCAAAATCATACCAACACAGAGGTAACATGAAGCAGACCCTTGCCACAAAACACCCAATCTGCAGGCACTCTACCAACTCTCCCCAGCATCCAAGACGCACATAAAACATCTGCATACAACCACCCACAAAACATCACACAAATGTCAATCAACCAAAATCATACCAACAAAGAGGTAACATGAAGCAGACCCTTGCCACAAAACACCCAAACTACAGGCACTCTACCAACTCTCCACAGTATCCACAACGCACATAAAACACCTGCATACAACCACCCACAAAACATCACACAAATGTCAATCAACCAAAATCATACCAACAAAAAGGTAACATGAAGCAGACCCTTGCCACAAAACACCCAAACTACAGGCACTCTACTAACTCTCCACAGTATCCATGACGCACATAAAACAGCTGCATACAACCACCCACAAAACAGCACACAAATGTCAATCAACCAAAATCATACCAACACACAGTGTGCGTTTTTTCTGACCAGAAGCAGCCAACAGCACATCAAAGCTCTCTTGCGCTTCTCTCTCCCAACCCTACTAATCAACCATCCCAACCCTTTTTCTTTTCAGATCCACCTGAGTGCCTGGAAACCGTGAACATGGCAGTAGTGTATGGTATAAGTGACAATAACATAACATAATCTTCCTAAGAGCAATTACTAGCTCTTCGGTGGACATTTAAAGACTGATTCATGGAACATTTTCCTATGGGATTGCGCCATTATAAAACACTTCCATGAATCAGGCCCTGAATGTTTCAGCTCCCCGCCGGCTGCCTGCGCTGGGATGATCTCCGGCGATTAACATGCCCGTAGCATTTCTTTGTCCCAACTATTATTTAAGCACCACACGGGTGCCTCACAGCCTTTTGTAAGGGGGCCTGGGGGCTAAGGTGACCAGACGTCCCGGTTTTGCCAGTACTGTCCCGGAAATTGGAGCTCTGTCCCGCTTTGTCAAGATTATGTATCCATTGGAAACTGCAGTGGTCCTGGATTATTGGTAGTAGCTCTTCATAGCTGGCAGGCACAGCTTGCACAGAAGAAATGCTGCATTTTACGACTTCAGATAGTGTTAGTTTGCGATAAATGAGTGATCCATTAATTGTAATATGTGTTTATTTGAACAGTACCACTTAAACCCCATTCTCCTCCAACCGCTCCTGAAGTGTAGTGCCTAGACAGCCACTTTCAAGAGTTAGTCCTACTTTTATGTTCGTTGCCCTGTCCCGGTTTTTTACTTTCTAAATCTGGTCACCCTATTGGGGGCAGACATCATACTGAAATGGGCCCCCACAAATCTTCAGCCGGCCCAGCCTGTGTAGGTCCGTAGACAGAAGTTGTCTCTCCAGCCAAAGGAGTGTATTGGGCTATTAGCACAGACAGCAACAGAACTATGCTGACAAAGTAAACAAGGCGTTGCCGACACTAATCCTCTGCCCCCAGGGACTCGAAGCACCTGAGAAAGGTAATGCGGCCTTGCTTTTGTGAGAGCGTGTACACTCTTGGGTCCGGGAAAAGGCCCAGGGTTTTACCGTCAGGTTTAATAACTGTTTCCTGGGGCGTTGGTTGCAAGTGCGTGTTGGCCGAGTTCCACGGCTTAGAGAATGTGTAAAGGAAAGAGGGAGTATTGAAGGGGCAGAACGAGCTGGATTGCCGGAAACCACGCTTTTTGGGGCTCACCTGGGCTTGGCTGTGCTGCGAAAGTGGGGGCGTTGAGGCGTTGTGCCGCGGAATTGGGAGCTGTGACGACGTTTTGGGGCTCACTTGGCTGTGCCCCGGAAGTGGGGGCGGTGAGGGCGACAAGTAGCCCATGGTGACGCAAACAATAATGCCGAACGTCATTAAATAACTCCTCCCAGCCCCACCCTAAAATCTTTTAAATATGTTATGACACATGGAAACCAGTCATTCGACAGTGCTTCAAACCCACGAAGCAGGTTCCACGCCCACTTTTATTTCTAGAAAGAAACAGCACTTGGGTCAAGAAAAAGTCAAATGCATTCCAGTAGTAAACCCCAAGATTTCTCCCTCCCAAACCCAACAGCGGGTATTCTGTGGCAGGTGCCTCGGACATATAAAGTGTGTTCAAACCAGAATGCTTTAACCTGCAACATTATGTGATGTTTGCCTGCCCTCTAGTGGCTATCAAAGAGACTAAACTTATGTCACTGGAAATATCATTTCAATGTTCTTTTGACGGGGAAGTGATACAACATACAAGGAAGTCAGCGTCTGAAGCCTTGTGCTTAAGAGCTATATCCACGTCACGTTCTCTGGATACCCACACACAATTAAATCCGAATGCTTTGGAACAACCGCCATTGATATATTGGGAGGGAGCTATTTAGTGGCAGCCGTGAGCAAAGATTCCTACTGATTTTGCATTGCCTCCAGGGGCATTTGATGTGACAGGAAGGTGTAAACAAAAGGTTATTCATTAATTTGAACTGCGCCACGCTAGCGAAACGGACATGTACATCCAGCTTTTTGCAAAACCAGTTTCTATTCCCAAAGAAATGTGTTGCATAGAACGGCAGTGAGGACGAGGCGACAGCAAGGAGGCACACAGGTAACAGGGCCGTGCCCCGGCCTCACCCCCAGGTAGGGGGATGCGGGCAGAAACCCACAGAATGGGGCTCCAAGCCCACGAAAAATAAAAGGGGGCATGATGTCCAGGAAAACGGGCAGCAAGACCGGGAAAATGAAAACAAAGGGAGGGGGTGGGGGAAGACAGGAAGTACCAGCGATATAAGGAGCCTGCGTGGGGAACAACAGCAGCAGTTGGTTGCAGGGAGCTGCAACAAGGAGAGACCCGGAAAGTACAGAGAGAGTGTGTCACCGCTGCAGTGGCAGGGCGGTGGGCGGTGTGTTGGGGACCAGTGGTGCTGTAAGAACTACTAATGGGCTTGCGAAATCGGGAGGCGTTTTCACTCCTCCTGGGATCGGTGCCCCTAGCTCTGAAGTCTAGCGGCAAGGGCGCTTGAGGTATCAAAGAGTGCTCAGCTTCCCCCGTCAGAATCGGCACTCCTCCAGCCCAGGAGCAAGGGCAGGTGGAACACAGACAAGGGCAGTTGGGGGAGCTTTGGTCTAGAGCGGAGTTGGTTGGAAACTTGGGGGAAGCAAGAAAGAGATTAGGGAGTCGGCTGGTCGCCGCACCAGCAGAACAATTATGCAATGAGTGTTTTTTGCTGCAAGGACAATCATGCAGGGCTTTGAAATAGATGAGTGATGTGTTGTTGTTATGATAACCTTCAGCCTTTTTACGCTAACAAGGAAACAACTATCTATATCGGTTTTGTGATAAGTGGAGGAGTACAGCGGTACCAAATGGAGACAGGAATTAAGTTTATGGTGTAATATGTGGACAAGTGCCCAGGTTATAGGTTATTGGGTCCGACATCATAGACTTTATATCCAAACTAAAAAAGTGTGTTTTCTTCAATATACGTTTATTAAACACACACACTTATACACATCTCCCTGCTGTTAATAAATCAGGATGGATGCAGTACCAAGTTGTCCTTGGCAATTTACAGGACATAAATATTTAAATGACCAAACGGTAAGGAAAAGCAGTCAAACAATAAACAAAATGGCGCTGCCCTGAGAAACTCGCAATGGCAGAAAGAATCTTCCTAACAGAAAGGTCACAACCTCCCATAAGGAGGCAGGATCACAGTGGGCCTTTGGCTGCCACTGAGATGGCTCGCTTTTGATTGATACGTTTGCAAATTGATCAAGAAAGAGCTCAGACACTGTAGAAGGACAGGAGAGGATGAGCCTTGCAATAAGTCGGCAGGTGAGATGCAGCAGGAAGCCAAAGAGGCCACTGGACGAATCAGGTCTGTGAGAGAAAAGGAGCGAAATAACCAAAATAACTATAAGGCCGTATATGCGCTTGACTGGTCTCTAACAATAGGCTTCAAAGCCTCAGGTGGGAAATTAATAGTTTGGCATTTCACAGATAACAGACAATGCTTTAGATATACACGTGGCTACCTAACTTGGCTTATTCTTCAGCACCAGAGGAGGTTGGAGTTTGAGAGCAGAGTTGTTGCCCAACTTCACAGAGCTGGAGCCCTGGACATCAGAAACTGTACCCGTACCAATGGAGAAAGTTCCGACCGCAACAGGAAGCTCAAACTTCCGAGACTTTGCATCACTACCAGAGCACTGCTGGGGGTAATTAGTACTGCCAATGTACTGCTAGGGAAAGGTCACACAGCTGGGACACTACATTATTACCGGCGCACTGTTGGTGATAATCAGGGCTGCCAATGTATTGCTGCAGTATGCTTGCACTGCTGTGGCCCTGTAGCACTAACAGGGCACTGCTGAATTAATCTCAGACTACTGAGACTCTATGTGACTAAGAGAACACTGATGGGTACTGCTAGGGAACGCTTGCACTGCTGTGGCCCTACAGCGCTGAAAGGGCACTGCTGAATGAACCTCAGACTACTGAGACTCTATGTGACTACAAGAACCCTGATGGGTACTGCTAGGGAAAGCTTGCACTGCTGTGGCCCTGTAGCACTAACAGGGCACTGCTGAATGAACCTCAGACTACTGAGTCTCTATGTGACTAAGAGAACACTGATGGGTACTGCTAGGGAAAGGTCACACTGCTGTGGCCCTGTAGCACTGACAGGGCACTGCTGAATGAACCTCAGACTACTGAGACTCTATGTGACTACGAGAACCCTGATGGGTACTGCTAGGGAAAGCTTGCACTGCTGGGGTCCAGTAGCACTGGCAGGGCCTTGCTTTGACTATCAGAACACTAATGGGTACTGCTAGAGAAAGCTTACACTGCTGGGGTCCAGTAGCACCGGCAGGGCCTTGCTTTGGCTATCAGAACACTAATGGGTGCTGCTAGGGAAAGCTTACACTGTTGTGGTCCAGTAGCACTGACAGGGCCTTGCTTTGACTATCAGAACACTAATGGGTACTGCTAGGGAAAGCTTACACTGCTGTGGTCCAGTAGCACTGACAGGGCCTTGCTCTGACTATCAGACCACTAATGGGTACTGCTAGGGAAAGCGTACACTGCTGTGGTCCAGTAGCACTGACAGGGCCTTGCTGCATGAGGCTCAGACTACTGGCACTCCACGTGACTACCAGAACACTAATGGGTACTGCTAGGGAAAGCTTACACTGCTGGGGTCCGGTAGCACTGACAGGGCCTTGCTTTGACTATTAGAACACTAATGGGTGCTGCTAGTGAAAGCTTACACTGCTGTGGTCCAGTAGCACTGACAGGGCCTTGCTTTGACTATCAGAACACTAACGGGTGCTGCTAGGGAACGCTTACACTGCTGGGGTCCAGTAGCACTGACAGGGCCTTGCTTTGACTAGCAGAACACTAATGGGTGCTGCTAGGGAACGCTTACACTGCTGCGGTCCAGTAGCACTGACAGGGCCTTGCTGCATGAGGCTCAGACTACTGGCACTCCACGTGACTACCAGAACACTAATGGGTAATGCTTGGGAAAGCTTACACTGCTGTGGTCCAGTAGCATTGACAGGGCCTTGCTTTGACTACCAGAACCCTAATGGGTGCTGCTAGGGAACGCTTACACTGCTGCGGTCCAGTAGCACTGACAGGGCCTTGCTGCATGAGGCTCAGACTACTGGCACTCCACGTGACTACTAAAACACTAATGGGTACTGCTAGGGAAAGCTTACACTGCTGTGGTCCAGTAGCACTGACAGGGCCTTGCTTTGATGGGTGCTGCTAGGGAAAGCTTACACTGCTGTAGTCCAGTAGCACTGACAGGACCTTACTTTGACTGTCAGAACACTAATGGGTGCTAGTAGGGAAAGCTTACAGTGCTGTAGTCCAGTAGCACTGACAGGGCCTTGCTTTGACTGTCAGAACACTAATGGGTGCTGCTAGGGAAAGCTTACACAGATGTAGTCCAGTAGCACTGACAGGGCCTTGCTTTGACTGTCAGAACACTAATGGGTGCTGCTAGGGAAAGCTTACACTGCTGTAGTCCAGTAGCACTGACAGGACCTTGCTCCAGTGTCATTACATTGGGTACGAGTGGGTAATAGAAAACTGGCTATTCACAGCCCTATGAAGTAGCAAGCACTATGAAATAAAATGTTATTGTTGTTATAATTAGTATATACCTGGTGGCCTGTAGGAAATTAGTTTACAAGTATCCTATGAGTTTCCCATTCAAATGTCCTATTATAAACCTATTTGTTTTTCTGCGAGAAACCCATTGGGTGAATTTGAACAAATTAATTCATTCATGCATAACTCTGCCCTATGATGCTTGGCCCACACTGCCAAGGTCAATTACCATACTAAAGCAGGCAGGCGCCACCAGGTGGTAAAAGGAATGAAGATGTAATGGGATGGCAGCTTTCCCCTTATTTTGGGTCGGGGAGAGATGTTATCCCAGAGCCTGCCCTGGGATGACTCAATCGTGGATGGTCGAGGCACACCTCAAGCGCAAACCCACCAAGAACGAGCCTGTCTTTCTTAACAAGGTGATCCTGGCCCACAGACACAATTCTGCCTTACACCAATGGATGTGGAAGGTCTCTCCCCAACATGTTCATCCAACACAAAGTCCCAAGGCTTTCACGAAAACCTGCACCCCACAGACATCAGCAAGAAAGCCCAGTTCATCTGGCATCAGATAAGTCCTCCAAGAGAAGTCAAGACCTACCTCCCCTCCTGGACAGCGATACAGGGCATGGTGCGCGCTGCTGCTCGCATAGAGTAGACTGAGGTCATGCTCTCCTCATAGATCTCGTAGAGCTGGTCTTTACCCACTGAAGGCAGCTTTCCATACCGTCCCCCTTCAGTTCAAGGGCCCTGGTCATGCAATACCATTACCCACCACCCAATGATCTGCACTAGATCCGATGTAAAACTCAGTGGATCATACACAAGGACCTCATCAACGAAACACAAATGAACTTTTAGAGAAAGTGGCCCTTTCAGGTGGAGTCTACATGATTTTATTTATTTATTTATTTATTTATTCATTTACTTATGTATTTATTTGAGCATTAGCTAAAGAAATGACAAGACCTGAGATGAAGAAATGCAGGAAAGTGAAGACCCAGAGACATGCCTTCTCCACCTGCACCATCAGGCTATGGAACAATGCCCTGTTGCGTCTTAGACTGAGACGCTCTACAGAAAGTTCGGAAAGCAACAAAACGCTCCCTTATTTCAAGGTACTCCTCCTCCCAATCTATGAGTCCTCAAGCCTTCGTTTTGCTCCATATATCAACTGCTTTCCTCCATGGGCTGCCCCACTCCCCTTTCCCCACTAGTGTGAAGTCTGTATGTGCTCAGCTATCCTAAACCTCTCAGAGTAACTGAGTGAATATGTTCACGCATCCCTCAAACCCCAGTGTCACTGTAAGACCACATGTGTATTATTGCAAACAACTGCTCATGCGCTGTGCCCTCTGCAAAGTGATAGGATGCTTTTTAAAGTTTGATTTGCACTAATAAAGAAAAATATGCATACAACTGTGTTCCCTCTCCCATGCTGCAGCTAAACCATTTATCACCTTTATAAAAAAGAAAACACAAGCTCCACTTTGAGCCTTCAGCTGTCCCCAGTCACACTGGAAAGTGTCACTGCATACCTGTGAGAAGTAAAGGCCAAACGGTAGGCCTGCGAAACCATAAAACCATATCCCTATCTCCTGGAATCACACTGGGGCCATCTGAGACCGGGGGCTCTTTTGTGAAACAACGGACAGATAAAGGTTATTGTGCAAAAGGGAAAGGAATCAACACACCCCCAAAAAAGAGCCACCTGGCGAGGGTGCAGATACCAGGCACTAACCTCCACGATATAATAGCCGAGTACTCAAGCCAAACCCAAAAGAAAAAAGAACATTGGCAAAGATACCAACATATACTCCACACTGGGGATAAAGCTTGCCGACAGTGGTCAGAGTAACTCAGATGCCGGGCGTCAAATCCAAAACGGGCACGACCAGAGCAAAAACCCCAGTGAGACCCCGGGAAGGGCAAATTGAAAAGTGCTGGAGGCAGAGGCGTCAAACGCACGCAGAATCACCATCCCCTCCACCGGAGCCGACTCCTGCAATAAAGGACCCCACAACTAGCATAATGGCAACAGACAAAGATGAACTCGTAAACTGCTTGAAAGGAATGGAGGCCAGAATGACCAAAGCTTTCCAGAGTCAAATGGAACAATTAAGGGAGGACTTGAAATCATCCCTCCAGGAGGTCAATAAAGAAATGGCAGAGATGGGTGAAAGAGTGGACATAGTCGAAAGGGGCCTCTCGAATGTCACGGAAGAAACAAACCAAAATAGCCTGCTACTGGACCAGTTGGCGACTGCAACAAATAACTTAGAACTCCAGGCGGAGGATTTGGAAAATCGTTCAAGGAGATCCAATATTAGGGTTAAGGGCCTGGCAGAATCGGTACAGGACAAGGATCTGAAAGATACCATGCAACTCTGCTTCAGCAGCCTGCTAGCAGATGTCCAACCGGAGACGATCGGCTTCGACAGGATACACCGCGTGGGCCCAATACGCAATGAACCAGGGTCGAGACCCAGAGATGTCTTGATAGAGGAGGTTCTACGATTGGCAAGAACAAACGGAGACCTTATGATTAATGGGTCCCGCATACAGTTGTACCAGGACCTAGCCCTGATTACTCTCCACAAAAGAAGGCTAATGCAACCTGTTACGAAGGCCCTTCAAACACAGCAAATCCGTTATAAATGGACGTACCCGCTTGGCCTATTGTTTACTTGGGAAGGAAAACAGAGGAGAATCGGGAATTGCGCAGAGGGCCTGGCGTTGCTGCACCTGGAGGATGAGGAGCCAGAGGCATCTGTGCGCCCACGCCCAAACACAAACGGCCCATCTAGCAAACCATGGGAATGGTCAACGGAGCGAAAGCAAAGACGAGGGAGGAGACGAAGACCCGGAAGCTCACAGCCGGCTCATGACAGGGAACGGAGAGGCCCAAAAGATCCAGACTCGGCCCATCACACAGACAACGAGTAAAGTGTTAACCAAATTTGAGAAAACAGCACGGCTGAATGAAACTACCTGCATGGAGGTAGGAGGTCATAACTCTTGGAAACAGGGTCAGGTAATACAATTCCTGACTATTGTGAACTGGGGAAGGGTCGGAGGCCCTAAGCCCGCGGTGACCAGCGGGGGGCCCCTTGGGAGCCCAGGCCTCATGCACCCCCAGGATTGGGACGGGGGAGGGGGGTGGGTAAGGGAGGGAACTGGAACGAAAGACAGGAAAGCAGGGAACCAAAAGTCCGGGAAGGAAAAGGAGCAAGCTCCACGAGTGTATGCAACGGAAGCAAGAACAGGCAGAGTAAGCTATAGCGAACGAGAACATAGGGACCCACAGGCAGACAATCTCCACCTAGGGAGTAATGGAAGAAGTGAACATTGTCTCGATTAATGTTCAGGGGTTAAACTCTCCCGCTAAAAGGCGTTCGATTTTAGATAGATTGGAAGCCATGCAATCAAAGATAGCGATCCTACAGGAGATGCATCTGCTCCAGAAAGATGAAAAAAGGATGCGGAGCAGAACATACCCTCTTCAGTTTTTCACCTCAAGCCAAACAAAAACAAAAGGGGTGGCAATTCTATGTAGCAGAGACTTAGACTTTCGCAAACAACAAATACTGAAGGATCAGGAAGGTAGATACCTGGGGGTGAAGGGTACTGTTAATGGTCAATTGTATACAATACTAGCACTCTACGTCCCCAATGAAAAACAGGACCAGTACATCCCTAAATTACTCCATAAGGTGGGAGGATGGTGCGAAGGCCGAGTGATAATAGGAGGGGATTTTAATTGTGTAATGGACCCACAATTGGACAAAACACTCCCCCCAACCACAGCAGATCAGCGAAACAGACAGGCCCTTGGAAAGCTTTTCAGAGATTTGGATGTGATAGAAACGTGGCGATTTTTCCACCCGGACACCCGAGAATACACACACTACTCAGCAGTGCACAGGGGTTACTCTAGAATAGACATGATCCTGGTGTCCTCTACATTGATCCCCTATGTCAAAAAAATAGAAATCGGAGTCCAATACCTCTCCGACCATGCCCCAGTCGTGACCTGCATAGAACTGCAAAGGACAATACATAGACCCCGACCACAATGGAGGCTAAATGAAACAATCCTAATGGATATTGCACTTAGGGCACATGTGGAAGAAGCCACAGGGAACTATTTCCTGGAAAATGACAATGGAGAGGTGGACTGGGGGGTGGTGTGGGATGCAGGGAAAGCAGTAATTAGGGGGGAATTCATAGCGCAAGCAACGCAATACTATAGGGAGCGAGCCCTTATAACACGCAAATTAGAAGAAGAGGTTAGAAACGCTGAAAAGCTCCATAAGACCCGTCAGACGCCCAGAGCCTGGCGAGACCTTAAAAAGGCTAGAGCCAAACTAGAAAACCATACCGCATATAGAACGGTGCAAATACTGCTAAACACGAAACAATCATATTACATACACGGGGGGAAAGCGAGCAAATTCTTGGCAGCTAAACTACGCAAACAGAAGACGCGAAATTATATCACCAGGCTAAGAAATAGTAGAGGGGAACTGCAGACGGGAGAAGAGGATAAACTATCAACGACGATTCACTTTCATAAAAAACTGCTGATTAGCGAAAACCTGAATGCAGCAGAACAGGAGTCATATTTGTCAGCCGTAAAACTGCCACAGATAACGGAACAACAAAAAGGAAAATTGGGGGAACCCAGCACAATACAGGAAGTGTGTGATGCGATAGAATCACTACCCAGGGGAAAGGCACCAGGCACCGCCGGACTAGGGAATGGGTTTTACAAAATATTCCAGACACAATTGGCAACTCCCCTCACTCGCCTTTTCAATCTAATCAGGGATAGGGGAGCAGTTTCAAAGGATATGGGACACTCGATCACGATATTACCCCTAAAACCTGGGAGAGACCTAGTAGAATGCACCAGTTACCACCCCATAGCTCTCCTCAACACAGATGCAAAACTGTATGCGAAAATACTGGCAAATCGATTGGAAGCAGTACTGCCCGAGATAATACACGCAGACCAGGCAGGCTTCCTAAGGGGGAGACATACTCAGGATAATGTCCGGCGTGTAATTGACATAATAGACTGGGGGGGCAGGGGGGGCCAAAAATTGTCGATCGCCGCATTAGATGCCACACGAGCATTCGACAGCATAGATTGGATATACTTAAAACTGATATTGGAGGGTTTTGGCTGTGGACTGATATTCACCAAAATGGTTCTGGCAAATTACCAGCACCCATCTACACAACTAATGGTGAATGGCTACACCTCAGAAAGAATCAATATCCGGAGGGGTACCCGGCAGGGGTGCCCTCTATCCCCGCTCATATTTGCCATGGCAATGGAACCATTTGCCTGCAGAATAAGGGAAGACCCGGGAATTAGAGGGGTGCGCACCGGGGAGATTCAAAACAAGATAGCCCTCTACGCAGATGATATCATGCTCTATATGGCAGACTCAAGACACACATTACCCAGAATAATCAGAGAACTGCAGAAGTTCTAAAAGACATCACGGTTCACAATAAATTATTCAAAATCCAAAGCGCTGAATATAACCGAAGGTAGTGGGGACGTAGCTTTCCTGAAGGAACATTATCTCCTGAAATAGGAAAAACAGTCCCTCGAATACCTAAGAATCCATATCACTAGAACCGTCAAGAATCTGCTCAAGGCAAACATTACACCCCTATGGAAGCGCCTGCAGGAAGACCTGCAGAGATGGGATGCCCAGGAATTATCCTGGTTTGCTAGAATAGCCGCGATAAAGATGACCCTGCTACCCAAAGTACTGTATGTAGTAAGCTCAACCCCAGTGGTCATCCCCCCAAAACAGATCCTCGAACACCAAAAGGCGGTGTTTAAATTCATCTGGGGAAATAAGAAGCCGAGGATCCAAAAAAGGATCCTTATGCGGCCCACACTACTTGGGGGGCTGGGAGTCCCGGATATGGGGAGATACGTGTTAGCAGCCCAATTAGCACCAGCATTGAAATGGGCGGGTAAAGACCCTCTTCCAGGCTGGGGGAAAATAGAACAGACTGTGACAGATATCCCTTTGGGTAAGCTACCATTCCTAAAAACAAAAGCAAGAGATACGGGAGGTCTCCTATTAGCAGCCACTAAAACGACCCTACACAGCTGGGATAAGGCTATCCGTAACAGGGGGGTCAAATTAGGTCTGGGCCCACTATCCCCTATCACGCATAATCCAGATTTCTCACCTGGCCTTAACAAAAGATTCTGGGAAGGCTGGAACGAAGCAGACACATTGTCCCTACAAGATATGTATCAGGACGATGCCCCACTCACCTTCGAAGGATGTAAACATAGATTCGGCCTCGTCGAAAACCACAGATTTAAATATATTCAATTACGTCACTGGATCTCACACCCAGAGGTTAAAAGAGCAGGGTTACGACCCCCAGTGGGCCTAGAACTAACAATCGGGAGGGGACACATGAAAAAGGGATCACTAGATTATACAAGCTACTGGATAAGGCGCAAACAGACGACTCCCTACTATACATGGAAGATTGGGAGCGGGACATAGGAGAGGAGATTACGCAGGAAGAATGGAGTCAAATCTGGAGGAGGGCGCACAAATTATCCAAATCCACGGCAATCAAAGAATCGGCATACAAACTATGCTACCGCTGGTATTTACCCCCAAGTAGAATACACAGAATGATCCCCACGTACCCCCCAGAATGCTGGCGTCAGTGTGGAGAAAGAGGAGAGTTGTTCCATATGTGGTGGTCGTGCCCAAAGATAAAAATATACTGGAAAGAAATACTGAGCCTGATCAGGGACATAACGGGCGCAGACCTACCATGGTCCCCGAAAGTAATTCTGCTGGGGGCAGTGGCAGAAGGGAACTATGCAGCCTCAGGGAACAGAGCAGCCCTCATAACCCACCTTCTGGCTGCAGCAAGGATGACAGTGGTCCAACGATGGAAGACAGTGGAGGGCCCTACAACTCCATCGTGGTGGGTGAAAGGGTGGGGAGTTATGGCAATGGAAAACATTTGCGCCACAAAATCAGGGTCATATCTGAAATTCTTAGCCATATGGGACCCACTCCAGGACTATGTGGGGGAGCGGGAGAACCAATACTTTAAACCCCAGGCTCTTAGAAACATCCATATCAAATAAAGGCAGCAGAAGATATGGCGAGGGGCTACCTCTTGGAACTGTTCTGGTTACAACCATGGTTTTGATTGGTTCAATTAATAAAAGGAAGGGGGGGTTGGGAGGAGAGGGGGGGAGGGGTGGGGAAAAGTATGGAGACAATACTAGACTCTACAAGAAAGTTCAAGGGAGTTGAATAAAAGGTTCATGTTGATAACAATGTTCTTAATATATGTTATCACGAAAGCTCAACTATTGTCTTAAGTTAAAAAATGAAAATAAAGTTGGTTAAAAAAAATAACAAAAAAAAAAACAAGGACATGTCAAGGCTGATAGCAATTTGCCGGAGTGGCTACAGTCAAATCACCAAGCTGGCACAGACCTTTGCTCCCTCCTTTTCTCCTCTTAACCGCCCACTAGATCAGTGCAGGAGCCGGTGCTGTGCACGGAGGGGTCATTTCGTGGCGCTGTTCAAGAGGAAACCTCCAGTGTACATTCTTCACAGCACAGGCTGCCCTGTACTTTCTTCAGCAGTTAAACCTTTCAGTGCTCCCAAGGCCTGGACTCAAACACACATAAGAGAAAGTGGACAGAAACAGTCCAGAAGTAGAGACAGGCAAGGGCAAAGGTAGCCAGACAAGAACTCAAGGGACACATTGGACTGGACCCAAGACACAGGACTTGGGCATCAATGAATATTAAAACAGGGCAAAGGAAAGCACAGGGCACACGTGAGCGGAGTGAGGGCTCGCTCTCACAGCAGAACTGAAGCTGGAAACTGATCATCTAGGAGGACAAGAACAGGCGCTAAATGTTAGACACTGGAAATGCAGGATGCAAAAGTGGTACCACCTGAAAATGAAAAGAAACACAGACTGCCACGCCGCATAGCGCCTTACTATCGGCTAGGGTGCAACTATGATTAGTACGAGAACAGGAACAGACTGTCGAGAACTGGCGAGGGCTGGGGCCCAACGGGGAAGCAGGAAGCCGTGAAGCCGCGTTAAGAGTGGCATGGGTTCCACAGGGAACACGGTTGCAAAACACATGGCTTCCAGGCGCAGAGGGTTTAGGTAAGCACCCACGAGGAGGTACATTGGTGAGTATAACGGCCCGGGTGCTTTCATCAGGACTGTACAGTCTGGCCTTAGCGTATGCAGAGTCTGCATAAATGAAACACTACATCGGCCACAATGCATTGGGAGTGCAATGTGAAATCCAGTAACACATTTTGCGGAATGGAGCACATTCAGAAAATGGTGTGTAGACATGCACAAGAGTTCGGGTGTGAAACAGAATGAACACGGAACCCCTGGGGGTCTGTGGGGAATGCCAGCTGGTGGCAGAGCGGCAGACCCATGACACTGTAGGCGTGATGGCGGTGTGCATTTGCTTGCACGAGTGTCTGTATGCATGCGGATGCACATATGAGGGTGAAGGAGTGCACACCAGTGTGTGTGTGTGTGTGTGTGTCGATGGGTAGAACCTGAACCTATTATGGCTATATTGGCATGTGAGGGCCGCTTGGCATGTTACGTCACTTCCGGGGCATATGTTGGCAAGACACGCCCTACGATGCAAGTATCAGAGCATGGTATGGCAATGTGCAACCAATGAAGGTATGCACGGGTGTACCCTGGCATTATCAGGAATACTGTGTAAGTAACTGGGTATATCCCCGATACCTGCAATGCAGTGAGTGTGAAAATGCTATGCCAATATCTGCCATTAGGTAGATATCCCGGGGCACAACACAAATACCGGTTCCATGTGAACATGTGGCCTGGGAAAAAAGTCGCCAGGTAGGTGATTCTTTTCCCTGCGCCCCTAAAAGCCTTCCCCCACACATTCTAGGATGGGTATTATTTACAGTTATATACTCCAGCCCTAGAATTATTGAAGAAAGTGTTTGAGTGCAACTTTGGGGGAATGTTGCCCCCTGGAGACCTTTCCCCGGGCGACTTTATCACTGGCTACCCACGTTTCTTGCATGTGGTGGGAATGTTTGGCCACAACGCTTGACGTCCACGCGCAAACCTGCCCATTCATCCATCCACACACCCCTGTGTTCATCCACGCATGCATCCATGAGCCAAAACACAGCTTTACTCATCTCCTGGACAGGGGGTTCATGGGGAGCACTGCTTCCTCTTATGTGGAGTGCACTGGAGTATGGCTGCCGGTTTTGGGGGCGCATTTAAGATGTCAACCCCAATGAGAGCAACACCCCTCTTTACCAAAAAATAGGACTCTCACGCCAATTGATTGGACCCTCTAAAGCAAATACATACTCCAGTCGTAGTAGGCGCACTAGTGCTTTCTCCAAATGCAGCATAGGTCCAAGTGCACTGTGCCGCTTGAGCAATCAGATAACACAGTAAAAGGCAACTGTACTGCCCCTTTCTCGCACCCACACTCTTACACTGTACACAACAGATAGCTTCTCGCACAGCACACACAACATGTCAATAGAACATAGCAAGCCAGAGCTATGGACTTTTTCAATACTATAGGCAGGGATGGTTTCGGGGCCTTTCAAACTTTTCTGGGCCCTGAGCAGCTGCCTCGGTTGGTAGTCTTACTACACAGAAGCATGTTACTTGTTTTAATTCATGACAATCAAAGTGTGCTTTGTGTGCGCACAGTAGCAGGTACCTTTGCTGACAGCTGTCACCTTAAGTGAAGACTTTAAATGTGCACTTTGGGGAACACACACGTTACAGGCTGCCTTTGCTGACGCCAAGCATCCAGCAGCATTTGTAGCTCCCTGATGCCTTTTAATCAGTTTCGTCCACATTAGCACCAATTCATACAGGATAACATCTCCATCTACAAACCAACACGAACACTAAGGTCCAGCAATGACATGCGCCTCGAACGGAAGCAATGCGCAAAACATTTTTTTCGTGGGATCAGCATTGTCGTCCATAGCGGCAAAACTCTGGAAGTCGCCCCCAAAGGAAATACGAACAACAGAAGATCTCCTAACATTCAGGAAACTATTAAAAACATGGCTCTTTAATGAGCCAAGCTGAAGAAAGTACCCCATAGAGAGAATTCCCGCCATACACATCAAGAGAAATCTACGAAACCGGACAACCCAGAGAAAAAATCACATCTGAACTCAACAAAAACAAGTCTAACCGAATGGGATAACACAACGCCAAAACAACCCAGATAAATCCTGGTTAATCCTGCTAAAAACTCTCTAAGACTCTGCATAGTTACCCACCACCCAACACAGAAGTAACATGAAGCAGACCTTTGCCACAAAACACCCAATTTGATGGCACTCTACCAACTCTCCACAGTATCCAAGACGCACATAAAACACCTGCATACAACCACCCACAATACATCACACAAATGTCAATCAGCCAAAATCATACCAACACAGAGGTAACATGAAGCAGACCCTTGCCACAAAACACCCAATCTGCAGGCACTCTACCAACTCTCCCCAGCATCCAAGACGCACATAAAACATCTGCATACAACCACCCACAAAACATCACACAAATGTCAATCAACCAAAATCATACCAACAAAGAGGTAACATGAAGCAGACCCTTGCCACAAAACACCCAAACTACAGGCACTCTACCAACTCTCCACAGTATCCACAACGCACATAAAACACCTGCATACAACCACCCACAAAACATCACACAAATGTCAATCAACCAAAATCATACCAACAAAGAGGTAACATGAAGCAGACCCTTGCCACAAAACACCCAAACTACAGGCACTCTACTAACTCTCTACAGTATCCATGACGCACATAAAACAGCTGCATACAACCACCCACAAAACAGCACACAAATGTCAATCAACCAAAATCATACCAACACACAGTGTGCGTTTTTTCTGAACAGAAGCAGCCAACAGCACATCAAAGCTCTCTTGCGCTTCTCTCTCCCAACCCTACTGATCAACCATCCCAACCCCTTTTCTTTCCAGATCCACCTGAGTACCTGGAAACCGTGAACATGGCAGTAGTGTATGGTATAAGTGACAATAACATAACATAATCTTCCTAAGAGCAATTACTAGCTCTTCGGTGGACATTTAAAGACTGATTCATGGAACATTTTCCTATGGGATTGCGCCATTATAAAACACTTCCATGAATCAGGCCCTGAATGTTTCAGCTCCCCGCCGGCTGCCTGCGCTGGGATGATCTCCGGCGATTAACATGCCTGTTGCATTTCTTTGTCCCAACTATTATTTAAGCACCGCACGGGTGCCTCACAGCCTTTTGTAAGGGGGTCTGGGGGCTAAGGTGACCAGACGTCCCGGTTTTGCCGGTACTGTCCCGGAAATTGGAGCTCTGTCCCGCTTTGTCAAGATTATGTATCCATTGGAAACAGCAGTGGTCCTGGATTATTGGTAGTAGCTCTTCATAGCTGGCAGGCACAGCTTGCACAGAAGAAATGCTGCATTTTACGACTTCAGATAGTGTTAGTTTGCGATAAATGAGTGATCCATTAATTGTAATATGTGTTTATTTGAACAGTACCACTTAAACCCCATTCTCCTCCAACCGCTACTGAAGTGTAGTGCCTAGACAGCCACTTTCAAGAGTTAGTCCTACTTTTATGTTCGTTGCCCTGTCCCGGTTTTTTACTTTCTAAATCTGGTCACCCTATTGGGGGCAGACATCATACTGAAATGGGCCCCCACAAATCTTCAGCCGGCCCAGCCTGTGTAGGTCTGTAGACAGAATTTGTCTCTCCAGCCAAAGGAGTGTATTGGGCTATTAGCACAGACAGCAACAGAACTATGCTGACAAAGTAAACAAGGCGTTGCCGACACTAATCCTGAGAAAGGTAATGCGGCCTTGCTTTTGTGAGAGCGTGTACACTCTTGGGTCCGGGAAAAGGCCCAGGGTTTTACCGTCAGGTTTAATAACTGTTTCCTGGGGCGTTGGTTGCAAGTGCGTGTTGGCCGAGTTCCACGGCTTAGAGAATGTGTAAAGGAAAGAGGGAGTATTGAAGGGGCAGAACGAGCTGGATTGCCGGAAACCACGCTTTTTGGGGCTCACCTGGGCTTGGCTGTGCTGCGAAAGTGGGGGCGTTGAGGCGTTGTGCCGCGGAATTGGGAGCTGTGATGACGTTTTGGGGCTCACTTGGCTGTGCCCCGGAAGTGGGGGCGGTGAGGGCGACAAGTAGCCCATGGTGACGCAAACAATAATGCCGAACGTCATTAAATAACTCCTCCCAGCCCCACCCTAAAATCTTTTAAATATGTTATGACACATGGAAACCAGTCATTCGACGGTGCTTCAAACCCACGAAGCAGGTTCCACGCCCACTTTTATTTCTAGAAAGAAACAGCACTTGGGTCAAGAAAAAGTCAAATGCATTCCAGTAGTAAACCCCAAGATTTCTCCCTCCCAAACCCAACAGCGGGTATTCTGTGGCAGGTGCCTCGGACATATAAAGTGTGTTCAAACCAGAATGCTTTAACCTGCAACATTATGTGATGTTTGCCTGCCCTCTAGTGGCTATCAAAGAGACTAAACTTATGTCACTGGAAATATCATTTCAATGTTCTTTTGACGGGGAAGTGATACAACATACAAGGAAGTCAGCGTCTGAAGCCTTGTGCTTAAGAGCTATATCCACGTCACGTTCTCTGGATACCCACACACAATTAAATCCGAATGCTTTGGAACAACCGCCATTGATATATTGGGAGGGAGCTATTTAGTGGCAGCCGTGAGCAAAGATTCCTACTGATTTTGCATTGCCTCCAGGGGCATTTGATGTGACAGGAAGGTGTAACCAAAAGGTTATTCATTAATTTGAACTGCGCCACGCTAGCGAAACGGACATGTACATCCAGCTTTTTGCAAAACCAGTTTCTATTCCCAAAGAAATGTGTTACATAGAATGGCAGTGGGGACGAGGCGACCGCAAGGAGGCACACAGGTAACAGGGACGTGCCCCGGCCCTACCCCCAGGTAGGGGGATGCGGGCAGAAACCCGCAGAATGGGGCTCCAAGCCCACGAAAAATAAAAGGGGGCGTGATGTCCAGGAAAACGGGCAGCAAGACCGGGAAAATGAAAACAAAGGGAGGGGGTGGGGGAAGACAGGAAGTACCAGCGATATAAGGAGCCTGCGTGGGGAACAACAGCAGCAGTTGGTTGCAGGGAGCTGCAACAAGGAGAGACCCGGATTGTTTTCCTTCCCACCCACCCTACATAGGAAATGCTACGGCGAGGAAAGTACAGAGAGAGTGCGTCACCGCTGCAGTCGCAGGGCGGTGTGCAGTGTGTTGGGGACAGTGGTGCTGTAAGAACTACTAATGGGCTTGCGAAATCGGGAGGCGTTTTCACTCCTCCTGGGATCGGTGCCCCTCTGAAGTCTAGCGGCAAGGGCACTTGAGGTATCAAAGAGTGCTCAGCTTCCCCCGTCAGAATCTGCACTCCTCCAGCCCAGGAGCAAGGGCAGGTGGAACACAGACAAGGGCAGTTGGGGGAGCTTTGGTCTAGAGCGGAGTTGGTTGGAAACTTGGGGGAAGCAAGAAAGAGATTAGGGAGTCGGCTGGTCGCCGCACCAGCAGAACAATTATGCAATGAGTGTTTTTTGCTGCAAGGACAATCATGCAGGGCTTTGAAATAGATGAGTGATGTGTTGTTGTTATGATAAACCTGCAGCCTTTTTACGCTAACAAGGAAACAACTGTCTACATCGGTTTTGTGATAAGTGGAGGAGTACAGCGGTACCAAATGGAGACAGGAATTAAGTTTATGGTGTAATATGTGGACAAGTGCCCAGGTTATTGGGTCCGACATCATAGACTTTATATCCAAACTAAAAAAGTGTGTTTTCTTCAATATACGTTTATTAAACACACACACTTATACACATCTCCCTGCTGTTAATAAATCAGGATGGATGCAGTACCAAGTTGTCCTTGGCAATTTACAGGACATAAATATTTAAATGACCAAACGGTAAGGAAAAGCAGTCAAACAATAAACAAAATGGCGCTGCCCTGAGACACTTGCAATGGCAGAAAGAATCTTCCTAACAGAAAGGTCACAACCTCCCATAAGGAGGCAGGATCACAGTGGGCCTTTGGCTGCCACTGAGATGGCTCGCTTTTGATTGATACGTTTGCAAATTGATCAAGAAAGAGCTCAGACACTGTAGAAGGACAGGAGAGGATGAGCCTTGCAAGAAGTCGGCAGGTGAGATGCAGCAGGAAGCCAAAGAGGCCACTGGACGAATCAGGTCTGTGAGAGAAAAGGAGCGAAATAACCAAAATAACTATAAGGCCGTATATGTGCTTGACTGGTCTCTAACAATAGGCTTCAAAGACTCAGGTGGGAAATTAATAGTTTGGCATTTCACAGATTACAGACAATGCTTTAGATATATACGTGGCTACCTAACTTGGCTTATTCTTCAGCACCAGAGGAGGTTGGAGTTTGAGAGCAGAGTTGTTGCCCAACTTCACAGAGCTGGAGCCCTGGACATCAGAAACTGTACCCGTACCAATGGAGAAAGTTCCGACCGCAACAGGAAGCTCACACTTCCGAGACTTTGCATCACTACCAGAGCACTGCTGGGGGTAATTAGTACTGCCAATGTACTGCTAGGGAAAGGTCACACAGCTGGGACACTACATTATTAGCGGCGCACTGTTGGTGATAATCAGGGCTGCCAATGTATTGCTGCAGTATGCTTGCACTGCTGTGGCCCTGTAGCACTAACAGGGCACTGCTGAATTAATCTCAGACTACTGAGACTCTATGTGACTAAGAGAACACTGATGGGTACTGCTAGGGAACGCTTGCACTGCTGTGGCCCTGTAGCACTAACAGGGCACTGCTGAATGAACCTCAGACTACTGAGACTCTATGTGACTAAGAGAACACTGATGGGTACTGCTAGGGAAAGGTCACACTGCTGTGGCCCTGGTGCACTGACAGGGCACTGCTGAATGAACCTCAGACTACTGAGACTCTATGTGACTACGAGAACCCTGATGGGTACTGCTAGGGAAAGCTTGCACTGCTGGGGTCCAGTAGCACTGGCAGGGCCTTGCTTTGACTATCAGAACACTAATGGGTACTGCTAGAGAAAGCTTACACTGCTGGGGTCCAGTAGCACCGGCAGGGCCTTGCTTTGGCTATCAGAACACTAATGGGTGCTGCTAGGGAAAGCTTACACTGTTGTGGTCCAGTAGCACTGACAGGGCCTTGCTTTGACTATCAGAACACTAATGGGTACTGCTAGGGAAAGCTTACACTGCTGTGGTCCAGTAGCACTGACAGGGCCTTGCTCTGACTATCAGACCACTAATGGGTAATGCTAGGGAAAGCGTACACTGCTGCGGTCCAGTAGCACTGACAGGGCCTTGCTGCATGAGGCTCAGACTACTGCCACTCCACGTGACTACCAGAACACTAATGGGTACTGCTAGGGAAAGCTTACACTGCTGGGGTCCGGTAGCACTGACAGGGCCTTGCTTTGACTATTAGAACACTAATGGGTGCTGCTAGTGAAAGCTTACACTGCTGTGGTCCAGTAGCACTGACAGGGCCTTGCTTTGACTATCAGAACACTAACGGGTGCTGCTAGGGAACGCTTACACTGCTGGGGTCCAGTAGCACTGACAGGGCCTTGCTTTGACTAGCAGAACACTAATGGGTGCTGCTAGGGAACGCTTACACTGCTGCGGTCCAGTAGCACTGACAGGGCCTTGCTGCATGAGGCTCAGACTACTGGCACTCCACGTGACTACCAGAACACTAATGGGTAGTGCTAGGGAAAGCTTACACTGCTGTGGTCCAGTAGCACTGACAGGGCCTTGCTTTGACTACCAGAACACTAATGGGTGCTGCTAGGGAACGCTTACACTGCTGTGGTCCAGTAGCACTGACAGGGCCTTGCTTTGACTACCAGAACACTAATGGGTGCTGCTAGGGAACGCTTACACTGCTGCGGTCCAGTAGCACTGACAGGGCCTTGCTGCATGAGGCTCAGACTACTGGCACTCCACGTGACTACCAGAACACTAATGGGTACTGCTAGGGAAAGCTTACACTGCTGTGGTCCAGTAGCACTGACAGGGCCTTGCTTTGATGGGTGCTGCTAGGGAAAGCTTACACTGCTGTAGTCCAGTAGCACTGACAGGACCTTGCTTTGACTGTCAGAACACTAATGGGTGCTGCTAGGGAAAGCTTACACTGCTGTAGTCCAGTAGCACTGACAGGGCCTTGCTTTGACTGTCAGAACACGAATGGGTGCTGCTAGGGAAAGATTACACTTCTATAGTCCAGTAGCACTGACAGGGCCTTGCTTTGACTGTCAGAACACTAATGGGTGCTGCTAGGGAAAGCTTACACTGCTGTGGTCCAGTAGCACTGACAGGGCCTTGCTTTGACTGTCAGAACACTAATGGGTGCTGCTAGGGAAAGCTTACACTGCTGTAGTCCAGTAGCACTGACAGGACCTTGCTCCAGTGTCATTACATTGGGTACGAGTGGGTAATAGAAAACTGGCTATTCACAGCCCTATGAAGTAGCAAGCACTATGAAATAAAATGTTATTGTTGTTATAATTAGTATATACCTGGTGTCCTGTAGGAAATTAGTTTACAAGTATCCTATGAGTTTCCCATTCAAATGTCCTATTATAAACCTATTTGTTTTTCTGCGAGAAACCCATTGGGTGAATTTGAACAAATTCATTCATTCATGCATAACTCTGCCCTATGATCCTTGGCCCACACTGCCAAGGTCAATTACCATACTAAAGCAGGCAGGCACCACCAGGTGGTAAAAGGAATGAAGATGTAATGGGATGGCAGCTTTCCCCTTATTTTGGGTCGGGGAGAGATGTTATCCCAGAGCCTGCCCCGGGATGACTCAATCGTGGATGGTCGAGGCACACCTCAAGCGCAAACCCACCAAGAACGAGCCTGCCTTTCTTAACAAGGTGATCCTGGCCCACAGACACAATTCTGCCTTACACCAATGGATGTGGAAGTTCTCTCCCCAACATGTTCATCCAACACAAAGTCCCAAGGCTTTCACGAAAACCTGCACCCCACAGACATTAGCAAGAAAGCCCAGTTCATCTGGCATCAGATAAGTCCTCCAAGAGAAGTCAAGACCTACCTCCCCTGCTGGACAGCGATACAGGGCATGGTGCGCGCTGCTCGCATAGAGTAGACTGAGGTCATGCTCTCCTCATAGATCTCGTAGAGCTGGTCTTTACCCACTGAAGGCAGCTTTCCATACCGTCCCCCTTCAGTTCAAGGGCCCTGGTCATGCAATACCATTACCCACCACCCAATGATCTGCACTAGATCCGATGTAAAACTCAGTGGATCATACACAAGGACCTCATCAACGAAACACAAATGAACTTTTAGAGAAAGTGGCCCTTTCAGGTGGAGTCTACATGATTATATTTATTTATTTATTCATTTACTTATTTGAGCATTAGCTAAAGAAATGACAAGACCTGAGATGAAGAAATGCAGGAAAGTGAAGACCCAGAGACATGCCTTCTCCACCTGCACCATCAGGCTATGGAACAATGCCCTGTTGCGTCTTAGACTGAGACGCTCTACAGAAAGTTCGGAAAGCAACAAAACGCTCCCTTATTTCAAGGTACTCCTCCTCCCAATCCATGAGTCCTCAAGCCTTCGTTTTGCTCCATATATCAACTGCTTTCCTCCATGGGCTGCCCCACTCCCCTTTCCCCACTAGCGTGAAGTCTGTATGTGCTCAGCTATCCTAAACCTCTCAGAGTAACTGAGTGAATATGTTCACGCATCCCTCAAACCCCAGTGTCACTGTAAGACCACATGTGTATTATTGCAAACAACTGCTCATGCGCTGTGCCCTCTGCAAAGTGATAGGATGCTTTTTAAAGTTTGATTTGCACTAATAAAGAAAAATATGCATACAACTGTGTTCCCTCTCCCATGCTGCAGCTAAACCATTTATCACCTTTATAAAAAAAGAAAACACAAGCTCCACTTTGAGCCTTCAGCTGTCACCCATCACACAGGAGACATGGCACATTGGTTCCTGTTTGACAGTAAACACCGCAGTGGCACTGAGGCATGCCCCCCCCCCCCTGAAAGAGCACTAACTAAGCTGATATGCTTCATACGGGTCTCATTACAATTACGCTGGCGCGGGAAAAATCGGCACAGTGGGGAAAAGTGGCAGTAATGCAGTGGTAACCAGAGCACTACCGTACCGCCGGACTAGACTATTGGCGGTGAGCTGGGGGAAACACCTCCAGCAGAAGTAGAGGTGGAACTAGAGGTAGTTCGGCTGCCATACCGTTAAAAATTGGCAAATTTACCGCCGGCGGAAATACTGCTCAAATCCCTATGGAGTCCTATGGACTCCACAAATGGGGACTAACACCCCCATACCACCACTTGTAAACTGGCAGTAACTCCGCCGGACAAAGTGGCAGTAACGGTAATTCCGTTCGGCACTAATCTCATGGATTTACCACCGGAATACGACCAAACTTGTAATGAGGCACACAGTCCCTAGTCAAGCATCATTAATGTCCCTGTTTAGCAGTAAACAATGCACTGGCACTGAGGGGAGCACTCCCCAAGGACCACTAACTCGTCACAAGTAGGTATGGTTCATAGTCTCGGCCCCGTCATTACACTGTACTGCAATTGGTGGTTTCACCTTCAAGTAACCCCGACACATGGAGAAGTGGCACAGATCCTCCTATCTGTCAGCATGCAACATTGGAATCCAGGGATATTTTATTTATTTATTTATTTATTGAGTATTTATAATGCGCCTATACAGCAAAATGGTGTTTCAAGGCGCATCAAGACAAGGAAGGGGGGGGTTACAGGGAATGAAAAAAACAATACAATGATGCTCCTACTAGGTTGTGACACAATTCAGAGCGTGCAAGTGCAGAACAGAATTGGAGGGGGAGGAGGAGAAGTGCAGGCAAGGGAGGAAGGGTAATGCTCAGGCGGGAGGGTGGAGAAGGTTAAATTAAGTGCAGGTGAACATGTTCACTTGCCTTTTTGAGGACAGAGTGCGCAGGTGAGTGCTTGAGGAGTAGCCGGAAGGAACCAGTGGCAAAGAGGTGATAGCAGAATCATCCAAGACTGGAGCAATGGAGGCAAAGTTGGCCTTGGTAGTTCAGGAGGAGCAGGGGAGCACCAGTTTGGATGAGACTTCCAAAGTGAGGAGTTGTCTAGAGACCTCATCAGGTGAAATGGGAGAGAAAGAGGAGACTAAGAGGGAAGAGGAGAGGGGGGCAAAGGGAGGCCTGAGAGCAGGTGAGGGAGAAGCACGATACCCTGCCAAGGCAGAGTAACCCAGAGAGACATGGCCCAGAGTCAGTCTCCGGTCTGATAATACACAACATTGGCAACTGAGGATGCAATGCACAAGAACCGCCTACACACCACAGAGATGAGAACTCCCCTCTAGAAACACACACTACTGGCACCCCTGGATGCAAAGGGAAAGACACTTGGATCCCCATAAAGCTAACGATGCATAAGTGAAATGAAGGCAAACAAATTAACATCAGCATTTTACATTTCATTGGTCTATTTACGATGACAACATTTGCTTTGGTCTATGCCTGCAAAAGATATGAATACAAAAATCAAAAGCACCCCAGACTAGTGCCTCCTGTGGTCAAAGGGTAGAAGTGCAGCACCCCCTAGGTGCATGTCCAGGATGAAGGTACGAGGTAGGCTGCGTCCTCCCACAGCCTTGAATCTGCACCTCATTCCCATGTTTGTCAATAGCGCTCCACTGTGGGCCCCTGGCCCTTGATCTGGTGACATTGTACCTCAAGAAGTTTGAAAGGACTGAGGCAATACTGCATACAGTAGTCTTGCAATTGTCGTTACATATATGTTTAGCAATGTTTGTTGTCGCCCTTTGACACAGAACTCCCTACAATCTTTTTGTTTTGTATCCTGTTGACGTCCTTTTAATGACGACTGATCACTTCTGCTTATTTTACAGGTTCTGCACGCGGGGTCCAATGGCCTGCCAGCCAGCCAGCATGCACCCTGTTCTGGGGCTGCCCCATTCTGGCACAGTGCAAAGACCAATGTCTTGCAGCGTGTTGCTGACCACTGACCCTGGTGCATTAAGGGCGTCTGCTGCAGTGCAATGAATGGGCAAGTAGAGGCATGCTCGGTCTGCACCTTTCATTGAGGCACCGAAGAGCACCGACATTTCCCAGCAGCAGTCCTTTGAGTGGGTGCGAGAGTAGCTGCACTTCTCGGGGGTAAGAACCTGCTCTGGGATTCTTACCACACACATATCTATATTTACTATTCATTTTGACTTTTATTTAAAACAAGGACCCCCAGTTCTCAATACCGGGCTAAAGAACTGTATGCCTCTCTACCCGCCAAAACAAAGTGAGGAGTAAGCCACCACAAAGCAGAGGCGGATAACAGCAATCAAACACAACTGACGGGCCCCTGAGAGACCCGGAAGCCACAGGAGCCAGGTCACCCTTAGCGTGGGGAACAACACCAACAGAAAGGCCCGGGGGGGGAGAGCAAACAGGGAAGCAAACCTCTACTAACTGTACAATATTATTGGACACTCATTGTAAACAGTGGCATCCCACCGCACATCGCTTCACCCTCCACACGGGAGGCGTACACGATGGAACCATTGTACGCCACCAACTAAAACGCTGCGCTGACAGAAGTGTCACTGCATACCTGTGAGAAGTAAAGGCCACACGGTAGGCCTGCGAAACCATAAAACCATATCCGTATCTCCTGGAATCACACTGGGGCCATCTGAGACCGGGGGCTCTTTTGTGAAACAACGGACAGATAAAGGTTATTGTGCAAAAGGGAAAGGAATCAACACACCCCCAAAAAAGGGCCACCTGGCGAGGGTGCAGATACCAGGCACTAACCTCCACGATATAATAGCCGAGTACTCAAGCTAAACCCAAAAGAACATTGGCAAAGATACCAACATATACTCCACACTGGGGATAAAGCTTGCCGACAGTGGTCAGAGTAACTCAGATGCCGGGCGTCAAATCCAAAACGGGCACGACCAGAGCAAAAACCCCAGTGAGACCCCGGGAAGGGCAAATTGAAAAGTGCTGGAGGCAGAGGCGCCAAACGCACGCAGAATCACCATCCCCTCCACCGGAGCCGACTCTTGCAATAAAGGACCCCCCAACTAGCATAATGGCAACAGACAAAGATGAACTCGTAAACTGCTTGAAAGGAATGGAGGCCAGAATGACCAAAGCTTTCCAGAGTCAAATGGAACAATTAAGGGAGGACTTGAAATCATCCCTCCAGGAGGTCAATAAAGAAATGGCAGAGATGGGTGAAAGAGTGGACATAGTCGAAAGGGGCCTCTCGAATGTCACGGAAGAAACAAACCAAAATAGCCTGCTACTGGACCAGTTGGCGACTGCAACAAACAACTTAGAACTCCAGGCGGAGGATTTGGAAAATCGTTCAAGGAGATCCAATATTAGGGTTAAGGGCCTGGCAGAATCGGTACAGGACAAGGATCTGAAAGATACCATGCAACTCTGCTTCAGCAGCCTGCTAGCAGATGTCCAACCGGAGACGATCGGCTTCGACAGGATACACCGCGTGGGCCCAATAAGCAATGAACCAGGGTCGAGACCCAGAGATGTCTTGATAGCAATGACATCGTATGGTCTGAAAGAGGAGGTGCTACGATTGGCAAGAACAAATGGAGACCTTATGATTAATGGGTCCCGCATACAGTTGTACCAGGACCTGGCCCTGATTACTCTCCACAAAAGAAGGCTAATGCAACCTGTTACGAAGGCCCTTCAAACACAGCAAATCCGTTATAAATGGACGTACCCGCTTGGCCTATCGTTTACTTGGGAAGGAAAACAGAGGAGAATCGGGAATTGCGCAGAGGGCCTGGTGTTGCTGCACCTGGAGGATGAGGAGCCAGAGGCATCTGTGCGCCCACACCCAAACACAAACGGCCCATCTAGCAAACCATGGGAATGGTCAACGGAGCGAAAGCAAAGACGAGGGAGGAGAGGAAGACCCGGAAGCTCACAGCCGGCTCATGACAGGGAACGGAGAGGCCCAAAAGATCCAGACTCGGCCCATCACACAGACAACGAGTAAAGTGTTAACCAAATTTGAGAAAACAGCACGGCTGAATGAAACTACCTGCATGGAGGTAGGAGGTCATAACTCTTGGAAACAGGGTCAGGTAATACAATTCCTGACTATTGTGAACTGGGGAAGGGTCGGAGGCCCTAAGCCCGCGGTGACCAGCGGGGGGCCCCTTGGGAGCCCAGGCCTCATGCACCCCCAGGATTGGGACGGGGGAGGGGGGTGGGTAAGGGAGGGAACTGGAACGAAAGACAGGAAAGCAGGGAACCAAAAGTCCGGGAAGGAAAAGGAGCCAGCTCCACGAGTGTATGCAACGGAAGCAAGAACAGGCAGAGTAAGCTATAGCGAACGAGAACATAGGGACCGACAGGCAGACAATCTCCACCTAGGGAGTAATGGAAGAAGTGAACATTGTCTCAATTAATGTTCAGGGGTTAAACTCCCCCGCTAAAAGGCGTTCGATTTTAGATAGATTGGAAGCCATGCAATCAAAGATAGCGATCCTACAGGAGACGCATCTGCTCCAGAAAGATGAAAAAAGGATGCGGAGCAGAACATACCCTCTTCAGTTTTTCACCTCAAGCCAAACAAAAACAAAAGGGATGGCAATTCTGTGTAGCAGAGACTTAGACTTTCGCAAACAACAAATACTGAAGGATCAGGAAGGTAGATACCTGGGGGTGAAGGGTACTGTTAATGGTCAATTGTATACAATACTAGCACTCTACGCCCCCAATGAAAAACAGGACCAGTACATCCCTAAATTACTCCAGAAGGTGGGAGGATGGTGCAAAGGCTGAGTGATAATAGGAGGGGATTTTAATTGTGTAATGGACCCACAATTGGACAAAACACTCCCCCCCCAACCACAGCAGATCAGCGAAACAGACAGGCCCTTGGAAAGCTTTTCAGAGATTTGGATGTGATAGAAACGTGGCGATTTTTCCACCCGGACACCCGAGAATACACACACTACTCAGCAGTGCACAGGGGTTACTCTAGAATAGACATGATCCTGGTGTCCTCTACATTGATCCCCTATGTCAAAAAAATAGAAATCGGAGTCCAATACCTCTCCGACCATGCCCCAGTCGTGACCTGCATAGAACTGCAAACGACAATACATAGACCCCGACCACAATGGAGGCTAAATGAAACAATCCTAAGGGATATTGCACTTAGGGCACATGTGGAAGAAGCCACAGGGAACTATTTCCTGGAAAATGACAATGGAGAGGTGGACTGGGGGGTGGTGTGGGATGCAGGGAAAGCAGTAATTAGGGGGGAATTCATAGCACAAGCAAGCAATACTATAGGGAGCAAGCCCCTATAGCACGCAAATTAGAAGAAGAGGTTAGAAACGCTGAAAAGCTCCATAAGACCCGTCAGACGCCCAGAGCCTGGCGAGACCTTAAAAAGGCTAGAGCCAAACTAGAAAACCATACCGCATATAGAACGGCGCAAATACTGCTAAACACGAAACAATCATATTACATAGACGGGGGGAAAGCGAGCAAATTCTTGGCAGCTAAACTACGCAAACATAAGGCGCGAAATTATATCACCAGGCTAAGAAATAGAAGAGGGGAACTGCAGATGGGAGAAGAGGATAAACTATCAACGATGATCCACTTTCATAAAAAACTGCTGATTAGCGAAAACCTGAATGCAGCAGAACAGGAGTCATATTTGTCAGCCGTAAAACTGCCACAGATATCGGAACAACAAAAAGGAAAATTGGGGGAACCCATCACAATACAGGAAGTGTGTGATGCGATAGAATCACTACCCAGGGGAAAGGCACCAGGCCCCGACGGACTAGGGAATGGGTTTTACAAAATATTCCAGACACAATTGGCAACTCCCCTCACTCGCCTTTTCAATCTAATCAGGGATAGGGGAGCAGTTTCAAAGGATATGGGACATTCGATCACGATATTACCCCTAAAACCTGGGAGAGACCCAGTAGAATGCACCAGTTACCACCCCATAGCTCTCCGCAACACAGATGCAAAACTGTATGCGAAAATACTGGCAAATCGATTGGAAGCAGTACTGCCCGAGATAATACACGCAGACCAGGCAGGCTTCGTAAGGGGGAGATATAATCAGGATAATGTCCGGCGTGTAATTGACATAATAGACTTGGGGGCCAAAAATTCTCGATCGCCGCATTAGATGCCACACGAGCATTCGACAGCATAGATTGGATATACTTAAAACTGATATTGGAGGGTTTTGGCTGTGGACTGATATTCACCAAAATGGTTCTGGCAAATTACCAGCACCCATCTACACAACTAATGGTGAATGGCTACACCTCAGAAAGAATCAATATCCGTAGGAGTACCCGGCAGGGGTGCCCTCTATCCCCGCTCATATTTGCCATGGCAATGGAACCATTTGCCTGCAGAATTAGGGAAGACCCGGGAATTAGAGGGGTGCGCACCGGGGAGATTCAAAACAAGATAGCCCTCTACGCAGATGATATCATGCTCTATATGGCAGACTCAAGACACACATTACCCAGAATAATCAGAGAACTGCAGAAAAGACATCACGGTTCACAATAAATTATTCAAAATCCAAAGCGCTGAATATAACCGAAGGTAGTGGGGACGTAGCTTTCCTGAAGGAACATTATCCCCTGAAATAGGAAAAACAGTCCTTCGAATACCTAAGAATCCATATCACTAGAACCGTCAAGAATCTGCTCAAGGCAAACATTACACCCCTATGGAAGCGCCTGCAGGAAGACCTGCAGAGATGGGATGCCCAGGAATTATCCTGGTTTGCTAGAATAGCGGCGATAAAGGTGACCCTGCTACCCAAAGTACTGTATGTAGTAAGCTCAACCCCAGTGGTCATCCCCCCAAAACAGATCCTCGAACACCAAAAGGTGGTGTTTAAATTCATCTGGGGAAATAAGAAGCCGAGGATCCAAAAAAGGATCCTTATGCGGCCCACACTACTTGGGGGGCTGGGAGTCCCGGATATGGGGAGATACGTGTTAGCAGCCCAATTAGCACCAGCATTGAAATGGGCGGGTAAAGACCCTCTTCCAGGCTGGGGGAAAATAGAACAGACTGCGACAGATATCCCTTTGGGTAAGCTACCATTCCTATAAACAAAAGCAAGAGATACGGGAGGTATCCTATTAGCAGCCACTAAAACGACCCTACACAGCTGGGATAAGGCTATACGTAACAGGGGGGTCAAATTAGGTCTGGGCCCACTATCCCCTATCAGGCATAATCCAGATTTCTCACCTGGCCTTAACAAAAGATTCTGGGAAGGCTGGAACGAAGCAGACACATTGTCCCTACAAGATATGTATCAGGACGACGCCCCACTCACCTTCGAAGGATGTAAACATAGATTCGGCCTCGTTGAAAACCACAGATTTAAATATATTCAATTACGCCACTGGATCTCACACCCAGAGGTTAAAAGAGCAGGGTTACGACCCCCAGTGGGCCTAGAACTAACAATCGGGAGGGGACACGTGAAAAAGGGATCACTAGATTATACAAGCTACTGGATAAGGTGCAAACAGACGACTCCCTACTGTACATGAAAGATTGGGAGCGGGACACAGGAGAGTCGATTACGCAGGAAGAATGGAGTCAAATCTGGAGGAGGGCGCACAAATTATCCAAATCCACGGCAATCAAAAAATCGGCATACAAACTATGCTACCGCTGGTATTTACCCCCAAGTAGAATACACAGAATGATCCCCACGTACCCCCCAGAATGCTGGGTCAGTGTGGAGAAAGAGGAGAGTTGTTCCATATGTGGTGGTCGTGCCCAAGGATAAAAATATACTGGAAAGAAATACTGAGCCAGATCAGGGACATAACGGGCGCAGACCTACCATGGTCCCCGAAAGTAATTCTGCTGGGGGCAGTGGCAGAAGGGAACTATGCAGCCTCAGGGAACAGAGCAGCCCTCAGAACCCACCTTCTGGCTGCAGCAAGGATGACAGTGGTCCAACGATGGAAGACAGTGGAGGGCCCTACAACTCCATCGTGGTGGGTGAAAGTGTGGGGAGTTATGGCAATGGAAAACATTTGCGCCACAAAATCAGGGTCATATCTGAAATTCTTAGCCATATGAGACCCACTCCAGGACTATGTGGGGGAGCGGGAGAACCAATACTTTAAACCCCAGGCTCTTAGAAACATCCATATCAAATAAAGGCAGCAGAAGATATGGCGAGGGGCTACCTCTTGGAACTGTTCTGGTTACAACCATGGTTTTGATTGGTTCAATTAATAAAAGGAAGGGGGGGTTGGGAGGAGAGGGGGGGAGGGGTGGGGAAAAGTATGGAGACAATACTAGACTCTACAAGAAAGTTCAAGGGAGTTGAATAAAAGGTTCATGTTGATAACAATGTTCTTAATATTTGTTATGACGAAAGCTCAACTATTGTCTTAAGTTAAAAAATGAAAATAAAGTTGGTTAAAAAAAATAACAAAAAAAAAACAAGGACATGTCAAGGCTGATAGCAATTTGCCGAAGTGGCTACAGTCAAATCACCAAGCTGGCACAGACCTTTGCTCCCTCCTTTTCTCCTCTTAACCGCCCACTAGATCAGTGCAGGAGTCGGTGCTGTGCACGGAGGGGTCATTTCGTGGCGCTGTTCAAGAGGAAACCTCCAGTGTACATTCTTCACAGCACAGGCTGTCCTGTACTTTCTTCAGCAGTTAAACCTTTCAGTGCTCCCAAGGCCTGGACTCAAACACACATAAGAGAAAGTGGACAGAAACAGTCCAGAAGTAGAGACAGGCAAGGGCCAAGGTAGCCAGACAAGAACTCAAGGGACACATTGGACTGGACCCAAGACACAGGACTTGGGCTGGGCATCAATGAATATTAAAACAGGGCAAAGGAAAGCACAGGGCACACGTGAGCGGAGTGAGGGCTCGCTCTCACAGCAGAACTGAAGCTGGAAACTGATCATCTAGGAGGACAAGAACAGGCGCTAAATGTTAGACACTGGAAATGCAGGATGCAAAAGTGGTGCCACCTGAAAATGAAAAGAAACACAGACTGCCACGCCGCATAGCGCCTTACTATCGGCTAGGGTGCAACTGTGATTAGTACGAGAACAGGAACAGACTGTGGAGAACTGGCGAGGGCTGGGGCCCAACGGGGAAGCAGGAAGCCGTGAAGCCGCATTAAGAGTGGCATGGGTTCCACAGGGAACACGGTTGTAAGACACATGGCTTCCAGGCGCAGAGGGTTTAGATAAGCACCCACGAGGAGGTACATTGGTGAGTATAACGGCCCGGGTGCTTTCATTAGGACTGTACACCCTGGCCTTAGCGTATGCAGAGTCTGCATAAATGAAACACTACATCGGCCACAATGCATTGGGAGTGCAATGTGAAATCCAGTAACACATTTTGCGGAATGGAGCACATTCAGAAAATGGTGTGCAGACATGCACAAGAGTTCGGGTGTGAAACAGAATGAACACGGAACCCCTGGGGGTCTGTGGGGAATGCCAGCTGGTGGCAGAGCGGGAGACCCATGGCACTGTAGGCATTTGCTTGCACGAGTGTCTGTATGCATGTGGATGCACATATGAGGGTGAAGGAGTGCACACGAGTGTGTGTGTGTGTGTGTGTCGATGGGTAGAACCTGAACCTATTATGGCTATATTGGCATGTGAGGGCCCCTTGGCATGGTACGTCACTTCCGGGGCATATGTTGGCAAGACACGCCCTATGATGCAAGTATCAGATCATGGTATGGCAATGTGCAACCAATGAAGGTATGCACGGGTGTACCCTGGCATTATCAGGAATACTGTGTAAGTAACTGGGTATATCCCCGATACCTGCAATGCAGTGAGTGCGAAAATGCTATGCCAATATCTGCCATTAGGTAGATATCCCGGGGCACAACACAAATACCGGTTCCATGTGAACATGTGGCCTGGGAAAAAAGTCGCCAGGTAGGTGATTCTTTTCCCTGCGCCCCTAAAAGCCTTCCCCCACACATTCTAGGATGGGTATTATTTACAGTTATATACTCCAGCCCTAGAATTATTGAAGAAAGTGTTTGAGTGCAACTTTGAGGGAATGTTGCCCCCTGGAGACCTTTCCCCGGGCGACTTTATCACTGGCTACCCACGTTTCTTGCATGTGGTGGGAATGTTTGGCCACAACGCTTGACGTCCACATGCAAACCTGCGCATTCATCCATCCACACACCCCTGTGTTCATCCACACATGCACCCATGAGCCAAAACACAGCTTTACTTATCTCCTGGACAGGGGGTTCATGGGGAGCACTGCTTCCTCTTATGTAGAGTGCACTGGAGTATGGTTGCCGGTTTTGTGGGCGCATTTAAGATGTCAACCCCAATGAGAGCAACACCCCTCTTCACCAAAAAATAGCACTCTCACGCCAGTGATTGGACCCTCTAAAGCAAATACATACCCCAGTCGTAGTAGGCGCACTAGTGCTTTCTCCAAATGCAGCATAGGTCCAAGTGCACTGTGCCGCTTGAGCAATCAGATAACACAGTAAAAGGCAACTGTACTGCCCCTTTCTCGCACCCACACTCTTACACTGTACACAACAGATAGCTTCTCGCACAGCACACAAAAGACGTCAATAGAACATAGCCAGAGCTATGGACTTTTTCAATACTATAGGCAGGGATGGTGTTGGGGCCTTTCAAACTTTTCTGGGCCCTGAGCAGCTGCCTCGGTTGGTAGTCTTACTACACAGAAGCATGTTACTTGTTTTAATTCATGACAATCAAAGTGTGCTTTGTGTGTGCACAGTAGCAGGTGCCTTTGCTGACAGCTGTCACCTTAAGTGAAGACTTTAAATGTGCACTTTGGGGAACACAAACGTTACATGCTGCCTTTGCTGACGCCAAGCATCCAGCAGCATTTGTAGCTCCCTGATGCCTTTTAATCAGTTTCGTCCACATTAGCACCAATTCATACAGGATAACATCTCCATCTACAAACCAACACGAACACTAAGGTCCAGCAATGACATGCGCCTCGAACGGAAGCAATGCGCAAAACACTTTTTTCGTGGGATCAGCATTGTCGTCCATAGCAGCAAAACTCTGGCAGTCGCCCCCAAAGGAAATACAAACAACAGAAGATCTCCTAACATTCAGGAAACTATTAAAAACATGGCTCTTTAATGCGCCAAGCTGAAGAAAGTACCCCATAGAGAGAATTCCCGCCATACACATCAAGACAAATCTACGAAACCGGACAACCCAGAGAAAAAATCACATCTGAACTGGTTAACCCTGCTAAAAACTCTCTAAGACTCTGCATACTTACCCACCACCCAACACAGAAGTAACATGAAGCAGACCTTTGCCACAAAACACCCAATTTGATGGTACTCTAACAACTCTCCACAGTATCCAAGACGCACATAAAACACCTGCATACAACCACCCACAATACATCACACAAATGTCAATCAGCCAAAATCATACCAACACAGAGTTAACATGAAGCAGACCCTTGCCACAAAACACCCAATCTGCAGGCACTCTACCAACTGTCCCCAGCATCCAAGACGCACATAAAACACCTGCATACAACCACCCACAATACATCACACAAATGTCAATCAACCAAAATCATACCAACAAAGAGGTAACATGAAGCAGACCCTTGCCACAAAACACCCAAACTACAGGCACTCTACCAACTCTCCACAGTATCCACGACGCACATAAAACACCTGCATACAACCACCCACAAAACATCACACACATGTCAATCAACCAAAATCATACCAACAAAGAGGTAACATGTAGCAGACCCTTGCCACAAAACACCCAAACTACAGGCACTCTACTAACTCTCTACAGTATCCATGACGCACATAAAACAGCTGCATACAACCACCCACAAAACAGCACACAAATGTCAATCAACCAAAATCATACCAACACACAGTGTGCGTTTTTTCTGAACAGAAGCAGCCAACAGCACATCAAAGCTCTCTTGCGCTTCTCTCTCCCAACCCTTTTTATCAACCATCCCAACCCCTTTTCTTTTCAGATCCACCTGAGTGCCTGGAAACCGTGAACATGGCAGTAGTGTATGGTATAAGTGACAATAACATAACATAATCTTCCTAAGAGCAATTACTAGCTCTTCGGTCGACATTTAAAGCCTGATTCATGGAACATTTTCCTATGGGATTGCGCCATTATAAAACACTTCCATGAATCAGGCCCTGAATGTTTCAGCTCCCCGCCGGCTGCCTGCGCTGGGATGATCTCCGGCGATTAACATGCCCGTAGCATTTCTTTGTCCCAACTATTATTTAAGCACCGCACGGGTGCCTCACAGCCTTTTGTAAGGGGGCCTGGGGGCTAAGGTGACCAGACGTCCCGGTTTTGCCGGTACTGTCCCGGAAATTGGAGCTCTGTCCCGCTTTGTCAAGATTATGTATCCATTGGAAACTGCAGTGGTCCTGGATTATTGGTAGTAGCTCTTCATAGCTGGCAGGCACAGCTTGCACAGAAGAAATGCTGCATTTTACGACTTCAGATAGTGTTAGTTTGCGATAAATGAGTGATCCATTAATTGTAATATGTGTTTATTTGAACAGTACCACTTAAGCCCCATTCTCCTCCAACCGCTACTGAAGTGTAGTGCCTAGACAGCCACTTTCAAGAGTTAGTCCTACTTTTATGTTCGTTGCCCTGTCCCGGTTTTTTACTTTCTAAATCTGGTCACCCTATTGGGGGCAGACATCATACTGAAATGGGCCCCCACAAATCTTCAGCCGGCCCAGCCTGTGTAGGTCCGTAGACAGAAGTTGTCTCTCCAGCCAAAGGATTAGGCTATTAGCACAGACAGCAACAGAACTATGCTGACAAAGTAAACAAGGCGTTGCCGACACTAATCCTCTGCCCCCCGGGACTCGAAGCACCTGAGAAAGGTAATGCGGCCTTGCTTTTGTGAGAGCGTGTACACTCTTGGGTCCGGGGAAAGGCCCGGGGTTTAACCGTCAGGTTTAATAACTGTTTCCTGGTGGGTTGGTTGCAAGTGCGTGTTGGCCGAGTTCCACGGCTTAGAGAATGTGTAAAGGAAAGAGGGGCAGAACGAGCTGGATTGCCGGAAACCACGCTTTTTGGGGCTCACCTGGTCTTGGCTGTGCTGCGAAAGTGGGGGCGTTGAGGCGTTGTGCCGCGCAATTGGGAGCTGTGATGACGTTTTGGGGCTCACTTGTCTGTGCCCCGGAAGTGGGGGCGGTGAGGGCAACAAGTAGCCCATCGTGACGCAAACAATAATGCCGAACGTCATTAAATAACTCCTCCCAGCCCCACCTTAAAATCTTTTAAATATGTTATGACACATGGAAACCAGTCATTCGACAGTGCTTCAAACCCACGAAGCAGGTTCCACGCCCACTTTTATTTCTAGAAAGAAACAGCACTTGGGTCAAGAAAAAGTCAAATGCATTCCAGTAGTAAACCCCAACATTTCTCCCTCCCAAACCCAACAGCGGGTATTCTGTGGCAGGTGCCTCTGACATATAAAGTGTGTTCAAACCAGAATGCTTTAACCTGCAACATTATATGATGTTTGCCTGCCCTCTAGTGGCTATCAAAGAGACTAAACTTATGTCACTGGAAATATCATTTCAATGTTCTTTTGACGGGGAAGTGATACAACATACAAGGAAGTCAGCGTCTGAAGCCTTGTGCTTAAGAGCTATATCCACGTCACGTTCTCTGGATACCCACACACAATTAAATCCGAATGCTTTGGAACAACCGCCATTGATATATTGGGAGGGAGCTATTTAGTGGCAGGCGTGAGCAAAGATTCCTACTGATTTTGCATTGCCTCCAGGGGCATTTGATGTGACAGGAAGGTGTAACCAAAAGGTTATTCATTAATTTGAACTGCGCCACGCCAGCGAAACGGACATGTACATCCAGCTTTTTGCAAAACCAGTTTCTATTCCCAAAGAAATGTGTTGCATAGAATGGCAGTGAGGACGAGGCGACCGCAAGGAGGCACACAGGTAACAGGGCCGTGCCCCGGCCTCACCCCCAGGTAGGGGGATGCGGGCAGAAACCCGCAGAATGGGGCTCCAAGACCACGAAAAATAAAAGGGGGCGTGATGTCCAGGAAAACGGGCAGCAAGACCGGGAAAATGAAAACAAAGGGAGGGGGTGGGGGAAGACAGGAAGTACCAGCGATATAAGGAGCCTGCGCGGGGAACAACAGCATCAGTTGGTTGCAGGGAGCTGCAACAAGGAGAGACCCGGATTGTTTTCCTTCCCACCCACCCTACATAGGAAATGCTACGGCGAGGAAAGTACAGAGAGAGTGTGTCACCGCTGCAGTCTCAGGGCGGTGTGCAGTGTGTTGGGGACCAGTGGTGCTGTAAGAACTACTAATGAGCTTGCGAAATCGGGAGGCGTTTTCACTCCTCCTGGGATCGGTGCCCCTCTGAAGTCTAGCGGCAAGGGCGCTTGAGGTATCAAAGAGTGCTCAGCTTCCCCCGTCAGAATCGGCACTCCTCCAGCCAGTCCTTTAAGTGGGGTAAGAAATCGAGAGGGGCGTGGCTTCTGGGAGGGGCGTGGCCTAAAAAGCATGCAAATCGTACATATGTTACATATTTCTATGTTTAGAAAAGATGGCCTGCAAAGTACACAAACCATAGTAAGGTACGCACACAGATATATAACATGTATATATATTTGTGTGCGTACCTTACGGTTTGCCTACTTTTCAGGCCATGTTTTCGGGTTTATAAAAGATGGCTTTGAAAGTACACAATTCAAGCCATCTTTTATAAAGCTTTGACTACGGACAAAATTGTCCGTCGGCAAAGCTTTATAAAAGATGGCTTGAAATGTGTACTTTCAAAGCCATCTTTTATAAACCTCGAAATATATCGAGGAATCCCCAGGTTCGCCGAGGGTTAAAGACACCTCGGCGACCTGGGGAAACAAAGGAACAGTAACTGCCTCTGATGACCCCTCGCGCGAGGGGTCACCAGAGGCAGTTACTATGACTGACAGAAGTGGCAGCCAGGCACAGCATCGCTGTGGTTGGCTGCCACTTCTGTCAGCTAGCCTGACTTCATGGCAGGCGCATCTCCCGTCGCGGCTGCGGCCGTGACGGGATAATCCATCCTGCCAATGTTGCGTGCGGTGGGACTGGGGGCCCCGGCAGGGCCCCGGCTCAGCCCCACTTTTTGGAGACTGCCGGGGCACAGCCCCGGCCCACTTAAAGCACTGCCTCCAGCCCAGGAGCAGGGGCAGGTGGAACACAGACAAGGGCAGTTGGGGGAGCTTTGGTCTAGAGCGGAGTTGGTTGGAAACTTGGGGGAAGCAAGAAAGAGATTAGGGAGTCAGCTGGTCGCAGCACCAGCAGAACAATTATGCAATGAGTGTTTTTTGCTGCAAGGACAATCATGCAGGGCTTTGAAATAGATGAGTGATGTGTTGTTGTTATGATAAACCTGCAGCCTTTTTACGCTAACAAGGAAACAACTGTCTACATCGGTTTTGTGATAAGTGGAGGAGTACAGCGGTACCAAATGGAGACAGGAATTAAGTTTATGGTGTAATATGTGGACAAGTGCCCAGGCTATTGGGTCCGACATCATAGACTTTATATCCAAACTAAAAAAGTGTGTTTTCTTCAATATACGTTTATTAAACACACACACTTATGCACATCTTGCTGCTGGTAATAGATCAGGAAGGATGCAGTACCAAGTTGTCCTTGGCAATTTACAGGACATAAATATTTAAATGACCAAACGGTAAGGAAAAGCAGTCAAACAATAAACAAAATGGCGCTGCCCTGAGAAACTTGCAATGGCAGAAAGAATCTTCCTAACAGAAAGGTCACAACCTCCCAGAGGGAGGCAGGATCACAGTGGGCCTTTGGCTGCCACTGAGATGGCTCGCTTTTGATTGATACGTTTGCAAATTGATCAAGAAAGAGCTCAGACACTGTAGAAGGACAGGAGAGGATGAGCCTTGCAAGAAGTCGGCAGGTGAGATGCCGCAGGAAGCCAAAGAGGCCACTGGACGAATCAGGTCTGTGTGAGAAAAGGAGCGAAATAACCAAAATAACTATAAGGCCGTATATGTGCTTGACTGGTCTCTAACAATAGGCTTCAAAGACTCAGGTGGGAAATTAATAGTTTGGCATTACACAGATAACAGACAATGCTTTAGATATACACGTGGCTACCTAACTTGGCTTATTCTTCAGCACCAGAGGAGGTTGGAGTTTGAGAGCAGAGTTGTTGCCCAACTTCACAGAGCTGAAGCCCTGGACATCAGAAACTGTACCCGTACCAATGGAGAAAGTTCCGACCGCAACAGGAAGCTCACACTTCCGAGACTTTGCATCACTACCAGAGCACTGCTGGGGGTAATTAGTACTGCCAATGTACTGCTAGGGAAAGGTCACACAGCTGGGACACTACATTATTACCGGCGCACTGTTGGTGATAATCAGGGCTGCCAATGTATTGCTGCAGTATGCTTGCACTGCTGTGGCCCTGTAGCACTGAAAGGGCACTGCTGAATGAATCTCAGACTACTGAGACTCTATGTGACTAAGAGAACACTGATGGGTACTGCTAGGGAAAGCTTACACTGCTGTGGTCCAGTAGCACTCACAGGGCCTTGCTCTGACTATCAGACCACTAATGGGTACTGCTAGGGAAAGCGTACACTGCTGTGGTCCAGTAGCACTGACAGGGCCTTGCTCTGACTATCAGAACACTAATGGGTACTGCTAGGGAAAGCTTACACTGCTGGGGTCCAGTAGCACTGACAGGGCCTTGCTGCATGAGGATCAGACTACTGGCACTCCACGTGACTACCAGAACACTAATGTGTACTGCTAGGGAAAGCTTACACTGCTGGGGTCCCGTAGCACTAACAGGGCCTTGCTTTGACTATCAGAACACTAATGGGTACTGCTAGGGAAAGCGTACACTTCTGTGGTCCAGTAGCACTGACAGGGCCTTGCTTTGACTATTAGAACACTAATGGGTACTGCTAGGGAAAGCTTACACTACTGTAGTCCAGTAGCACTGGCAGGGCCTTGCTTTGACTATCAGAACACTAATGGGTACTGCTAGGGAAAGCTTACACTGCTGTGGTCCAGTAGCACTGACAGGGCCTTGCTCTGACTATCAGACCACTAATGGGTACTGCTAGGGAAAGCGTACACTGCTGTGGTCCAGTAGCACTGACAGGGCCTTGCTCTGACTATCAGAACACTAAGGGGTACTGCTAGGGAAAGCTTACACTGCTGGGGTCCAGTAGCACTGACAGGGCCTTGCTGCATGAGGCTCAGACTACTGGCACTCCACGTGACTACCAGAACACTAATGGGTACTGCTAGGGAAAGCTTACACTGCTGGGGTCCAGTAGCACTGACAGGGCCTTGCTTTGACTGTCAGAACACGAATGGGTGCTGCTAGGGAAAGCTTACACTGCTGGGGTCCCGTAGCACTAACAGGGCCTTGCTTTGACTGTCAGAACACTAATGGGTGCTGCTAGGGAAAGCTTACACTGCTGTAGTCCAGTAGCACTGACAGGGCCTTGCTTTGACTGTCAGAACACTAATGGGTGCTGCTAGGGAAAGCTTACACTGCTGGGGTCCTGTAGCACTGACAGGGCCTTGCTTTGACTATCAGAACACTAATGGGTACTGCTAGGGAAAGCTTACACTGCTGTGGTCCAGTAGCACTGACAGGGCCTTGCTTTGACTGTCAGAACACTAATGGGTGCTGCTAGGGAAAGCTTACACTGCTGTAGTCCAGTAGCACTGACAGGGCCTTGCTTTGACTGTCAGAACACTAATGGGTGCTGCTAGGGAAAGCTTACACTGCTGTAGTGTACAGCATCTGGATATCTCATCTCTGGTCTGCATTATCTCAGTTAGGGATTCCAGAGCAAAGGACAATTTGCTCTGGAATTTGGACATTCATGAGTATGAGTCCTCTCTTTTGATGATGCCTGATTTGGTAGCCACCTTTGGCACCCTCAACCACAGAGCGGTACTTCAAAGCTTGAGCTCTGAGGCGAAGGTGCCAAGTTCAGATCTGAGTTGCTTGGAGCCTTTTCTTTCTGGCCACTCACATTGTTTAAGTCTGGATGGAACTCGCACAGAATTGTCGACAATTAAGTATTTGTATTCATTCAAGCTTTTACAGTGCTTTATGCTAGAGCGCTGTACAATTTAGTTATGATGGAACGAAAGTTATGCAAAATACAATTCATGAGATAAAAAGAGAGGGGAGAGGAATAGAAAATGAATTTGCGAGAGTGGAAAGGAGATGAGCTTTAAGATGGGTATGAACGAGATGCAGTGAGGAAGTAGTGGGAATAGTTAGAGGCGGAGCATTCCAAAGTTTAGGTGCGAGGAGTGAGAACAAGCGGCAGCGAGAAGGGGTACAGGGAGGAGGGAGAGCAGTGAGGAGGAATACAGATTCCATCCACAGAGAGCGGGAAGGAGTGCAGAATGAAATTAGAGAGCAGTGATCAGGAGGAGCGAGGTCATGGAAACCTTTAAAGACAATGACAAGAAAGTGGAAACAAAGACAAGAGTCAAGGGAATAAAAGGCAAGAGAGAAGAAGTAATGGATGTGGGCAGGCGAAGAAGGAAAAGAAGACGGATGGCCACATTATAAATAGAAGAAAGTGGTGTAAAATGGGAGCTAGGAAGACCAACTAACAAGTCATCACAATGATCTATATGGAAAAGTTTAGTAGCCGAAAAGAGAGTCTGTAAAGATGAAAGCGGCCGACCTGAGCCGTGTTAGAAATGTGAGCCGAAAAGGTGAGAGAAGGTTCGAAGATGACACCAAGATTCTTAGCAGAGGATGAGAAGGTAGGAGGAAACAGGAGAAAGGGTGGAGGACAAGGGGTTGGTCAAGTATCAGCTGGAAAGAAGAGGCGCTCCGTTTTAGTAAAATTAAGATGGAGAAAGTGTGAAGTCTTCCAAAATTGGAAACGTTAGAGTGAAACGAGTCAGTAAAGGAGGTGAAGGAAAAGAAGATTTGAGTGTCATTCACGTAAAAGTGACAAGCTAGATAGAGGGACTTAATGTTGGAGGAGGCAGGGGAAGAAGTGGACCCAGACCAGGAGACAAGAGTAGGAGCGGTTCGATATATAGGTATTAAAGCATTTCAGGGATGGTACTGAAAACCCAACAGAAGAGAGAGAGGACAGAAGAAGGGAGTGACTGACAATGTTGAAAGCTGCAGAGAGATCCATTTTTATTATTATTTTGGTATTTATTGAGCGCAAACTTGGCCTGGAGAAGCAACTGAGCACTTTAAAGAGGTTTACACCAATACAGATACATAAGGGAGCGTGCTACAGAGGTATACAACATTACAGAACTTTTCAGTGGTAACAACAGATCAGATATATGGCAGGGTGTGGGATACAGAGAGAGACAGAGGAGAGGTAACGCTGTACAGAGTGACGGGGAGGAGAGGGGCGGGTGGCGTCTAGCGAGTCAGGTTGAGGATTGAGTGAGGGGTGACGTGATGGCCTAGGTGTTGAGGTGTCTAAAAGAATAAGTATAGAGGATTGTTTAGAGTACCGTGCAGGAAAAAGGGAATTAGCAGCATAAAGGAGGGTAGTCTCAGATTGAAGGGAAGGTAGAAGTGAGGATGAGTTAAGATGAGAGGATACCTGAATATAAACTGCACACGCAAGAAGTTTGGAAAGGAAGGGAAGAAGGGAGATGGGTCAAAAGTTCACAGGAGTGGTAGGACTTAGATTAGGTTTTTTTAAGAATGGGGATAATGGTGGCATGCTTAAATGAGGAAGGGAAAGAAGCAGTAGCAAGCAAAATGTTCATAAGGCAGGTAAGATAGGGGATAAGATGGGAGTAGATGGAGGGAATGAGAGAGGAAGGGAGAGGGTCAACGGGCGAGGCAGTTGGATGAGCAGGCAATAGAAGACCTGCCGGGTCCAAGTCCATTAAGAAGGTGAAAGACGAAAAGGAAGGAAGATCTGGAGAGGGGGGAGAGAAAAAGGAGCAGAGAAAGAAGTAGGAAAGGAAGAATGAAGGTCGAGAACCTTAGAAGTGAAGAAATTGGCATGGTTTGAGACAGATAGTGGAGAAGATAGAGAAGGATCAGGGGGCTGAGGAGAAAGAATAGTGTTAGGAAGTTGAAAAAGTTGACAAAGAGAAGGTGAGATTAGAAAAATAGCATTTTTAGCTGAAATATTTCGTGTGAAGCGCATCACGCCTAGCGGCCTCAGTGCACACATTGAGCAGGACGAAAACAAACACCACAGAAGGAAGCCAGCAGGAAGGAAGTAAGTCCAGAACCAGCAGATGCATACACACAACTCAAATGCTGGCTTAGTCATTAGAATTGAACAAATGTGTCTTCACAGCTTTCTTAAAGCTGAAGAGATTAGGGATCATAAGACGAGTGAAGAGAAGAGAGAGCAGTAAGATCGGCTAGACACTAGAACTTTCTCCACCGACGTTCATACTGACACAGATTTGTATGGAGAGCAGTACAATGAGGATTAAGCCATGGTTAAGGGGGTTTACGGGAAGGGGAAAGAGTAGAGAGCGGATTAGAGTGAATAGAGGAGGCAGCTTAATCAGAGGAAAATTCATGCAGCGGTGGAAGACCAGAGCTAACAGTAGCTGAAAAAGAAGTTGTATCGAAAGATCGTACGTAGCAACGAAAGAAAGTAGTTGCAGTGGGAGGAGGTAGAGAGTTGGGAGGAATTGTGGGTGAGAAGCAATGAAGAAAATGGTCAGAGAGATAGGTGGGATGGCAGTGGCAGAAACAGTGGGAGAAACAGAGGAAAAGATAAGGTTGAAACATGAGATGGAGGAGTAGGTGTCATGATTCCTGCCCCTCATGTCCCCAGCCCTTCAAGATGTCAGGCTGGAGCCAGGCCACAATCACCTTCATGGCCCTCAACGGCCTCTCCATCCCTCCAAAGACCCACTTGGAGTCAGATATGGCGCTTGTGGCACCAGACTCACTCACTCCCATAGGATAACATTGGGGATTGGACTTGTAGTGCATTGATGGGGACACAATGGATGCCCCCACATATTTCGGTTCCCAGAAGTGCATGTGCAATCTAGTCTTTTGGGTGTGGTTCAGCCCAGAGACACCTGGGATACCCAGAGACTATTTAAGCCACGCCCAGGCTGAGAAACATGCTTTGTGTTTTCTGCACCTGCAGCGTGACACTCCAGTAGGCCTGCATCTTTCTTCTGCGCTCAGCTCCAAGAACAAGAACACTGTTAGGAACAGCCTTACCTTGCAGCGCTTCTGCCCATCATTCATCGCTTCTTCTGTTCTGCGGGCATCTTCGGCGGTGTCATTCCCATCCCGGCACGCCGCTTCCTAAGGAAAAGGGAAAAGAACAGAAAAAAAGCATTAGTAAGCATTCAGCAAATCTTTGCTTATTTTTAAAGACTGCACGAGCTTCAAACGCTTACCTGAATCCCAGCCGCTCTGGGGGAACTCTGTCTCCGGAACTTCTCATCCATCTGCAAGAGGGAAAAGACACTCCAGGTTAGCGTGGAAACATCTAGAGGCGCTGCATACCGTGCTTACTCACCGCATTTCTTCTTCATAACCGGCATCCACGCTGAAAACATTGTGTCACCTAAAAGACACAGAAAAAGAACTTAGTTCAATACAAATACGAAAGGGTCGCATCTCGCATCGCTCTCTCACTCACCTTCAGCACTACTCATCTCAGCAGCACGTCGCCATCCCCAGACGCCGGTCATCATCTAAGGAAGGAAAGGAACGAAGTTAGAGAACTGTTCAAAAGACTCATTATACTTACCTGTCAGACTCTTGCCAGTGAAGTAACTAGGCAGCAACGAGCCTGCATCAATCAACGCGCCCCTGCGCGAAAGCAGGATGGAGAGCACACTATCCAAGAAAGCAAGGTGAGCTGTGGATCAAAGGGAAGGGTTGGACCCTGGGGAAGAAGGGGTTCAAGCACACAGAGACAATAGGGAGTTAAACTCTACCAATCCGGTGTTTCAGGCCCAGTCTCCAGTCGAGTAGACTCCAGGGAAGGGTTTGAGGTCGTAAGAGGTCAGAACAGGCTGAGTGACATCCCCATGGATACCAGGTGAGCGTTACAGTAGGGGACTGGGTAAAGTGATAGACGGGGGGGGGGACAAAGTGGGTATGGAGTGCCTCAAGGTTCTGCCTTGTACCCATTGTTTGTTTAATCTTTATATCAAGCCGTTTCACAACCCTACTTTCTGATCTAGAGCTTGGTATCCCTGCTCTGCAGAGGACACCCAGCTGTTCTTTGAACTTACTGCTATTCCATCTTATGATGATGACTTTTTCTTACAAGTTTTCTCACAAATGAAACCGTGGATGCAGAAAAAGTGACTTTGAACACTAGCAAAACGGAATCAGCTGTTGTGCATCCGCACAACACTTGTCAACCGCCCTGGCCTCCTTCCTGTCAAGTAAACTCTCATTCCCTCCCAGCCCCCCCAAAGTAAAAACATTAGGCGTCCATTGCAGTTCCCAGCTGGACCTCTCCGCTCAAATCAGTTGGGTCGTCAGCAGTACTTCCTATTACCTTCGCCTATTTTAAACAAATCTGCCCATACTTGAGTGAAGACCATCTGGGCTCTATTGCCGGAGCCATAGCAGGGGTATGGTTACATTACAGTAATGCCATTACGTGGGCCTCCCCAAATTGCTGCCTCAGGAGTTACAGACGTTGCAAAATAATACAATCAGGATGGACAGGAATGCTCCTTTCTGGGCCCATGTCCAACCTATTGTGGGTCAGTTACACTGGATGAATCTCAGACTAATGGCACGCTACCTGACTACCAGAACACTAATGGGCACTGCTAGGGAAAGCTTACACTGCTGGTGTCCAATAGCACTGACAGGGCCCTGCTTCATGAAACTCCCACTACTGACAAGCTAGGTGACTTGCAGAACACTAATGGGTACTGCTAGGGAAATCTTACACTGCTGGGGTCCTGTAGCACTGACAGGACCTTGATTTGACTATCAGAACATGAATGGGTGCTTCTAGGGAAAGCTTACACTGCTGTGGCCGTGTAGCACTGACAGGGCCTTGCTTTGACTATCAGAACACTAATGGGTACTGCTAGGGAAAGCTTACACTGCTGGTGTCCAATAGCACTGACAGGGCCTTGCTTCATGAAACTCCCACTAGTGACAAGCTAGGTGACTTGCAGAACACTAATGGGTACTGCTAGGGAAAGCTTACACTGCTGTGGTCCTGTAGCACTGACAGGGCCTTGCTGCATGAGGCTCAGACTACTGACACTCCACGTGACTACCAGAACACTAATGGGTACTGCTAGGGAAAGCTAACACTGCCGTGGTCCAGTAGCACTAACAGGGCCTTGCTTTGACTATCAGAACACTAATGGATGCTGCTAGGGAAAGCTTACACTGCTGGTGTCCAATAGCACTGACATGGCCTTGCTTCATGCAACTCCCACTACTGACAAGCTAGGTGACTTGCAGAACACTAATGGGTACTGCTAGGGAAAGCTTACACTGCTGTGGTCCTGTAGCACTGACAGGGCCTTGCTGCATGAGGCTCAGACTACTGACACTCCACGTGACTACCAGAACACTAATGGGTACTGCTAGGGAACTCTTACACTGCTGGTGTCCAATAGCACTGACAGGGCCTTGCTTCATGAAACTCCCACTACTGACAAGCTAGGTGACTTGCAGAACACTAATGGGTACTGCTAGGGAAAGCTTACACTGCTGTGGTCCTGTAGCACTGACAGGGCCTTGCTGTATGAGGCTCAGACTACTGACACTCCACGTGACTACCAGAACACTAATGGGTACTGTTAGGGAAAGCTAACACTGCCGTGGTCCAGTAGCACTGACAGGGCCTTGCTTTGACTATCAGAACACTAATGGGTGCTGCTAGGGAAAGCTTATACTGCTGTGGTCCAGTAGCACTGACAGGGCCTTGCTTTGACTATCAGAACACTAATGGGTGCTGCTAGGGAAAGCTTACACTGCTGCGGTCCTGTAGCATTGACAGGGCCTTGCTGCATGAAGCTCAGACTACTGACACACTATGTGACTATCAGAACACTAATGGGTACTGCTAGAGAAAGCTTACACTGCTGTGGTCCAGTAGCATTGACAGGGCCTTGTTGTATGAAGCTCAGACTACTGACACACTAGGTGACTACCAGAACACTAATGGGTACTGCAAGGGAAACCTTACACTGCTGTGGCCGTGTAGCACTGACAGGGCCCTGCTTCGACTACCAGAATACTAATGGGTACTGCTAGGGAAAGCGTACACTGCTGTGGTCCAGTGGCACACTAGATCCCTATTTTCAGCCAGGATTAAGTTTAAAATGGCTACTCTGGCTCACAAATGCATCTATGGGAATGCCCCCCATTATTTGTATGCGCGGAGGCATCTCCTTCGCTCTGCTCAGTCTTTGCTTCTAGTTTCTCCTAGATTCAATGCTACTTCTGCTGGAGGAAGGCGCATCTCTGTGCAAGGAGCTGTGATCTGGAATGAGCTCTCTTAAGGTCCCAGGTCTGATTTAGATGTGTGCCATTTAAAAAACGGATACACCTTTGTTTCACTTACACCTCGGTCAATAAAATAATGTAATGGGTCCACCAGTGTAGTCCCATTATTGCCTACAGGGTCTGAGCCGTAGTTGTAAGGAGTGAACACCTTAGGAAACTAGGAAATAGAAAAAAATATAACTTAGTGAATTTCGCTACACATTTATTTGATGGTTTTGTGCTGTTTTTACTGGTTTTGCTATTGTGGATTGGAGCGAACATATTTGATTTGTATATTTGAAGATCAAATGCATCTTATCTTTTTCTTTTAAAGTTATGTCTACTTTCTGGACTATATTCTCCGAACTGAACATTAAAGAACTATAGTCCATACCACTGTCTGGGCCTGAAGTCGGGCACTCACAATGCATGAGTCATATAGCAGTGGCAGTGTATGCATTGGGGCCCGGGGCATGCACAATGCATGAGTCATATAACAGTGACAGTGCATGCAAAGGGGCCTGCAGCGGGGGCACTCACAATGCATGAGTCGTATAGCAGTGACAGTGTATGCAAAGGGGCCTGCAGCGAGCCACTCACAATGCCTGAGTCATATAGCAGTGGCTGTGTAAGCATGGGGGGCCCGGGGCACTCACAATGCATGAGTCATATAACAGTGACAGTGCATGCAAAGGGGCCTGCAGCGGGGGCACTCACAATGCATGAGTCACATAGCAGTGACAGTGTATGCAAAGGGGCCTGCAGCAGGGGCACTGGCAATGTATGAGTCATATAGCAGTGACAGTGTATGCAAAGGAGCCTGCAGCGGGGCACTCACAATGCATGAGTCGTACAGCAGTGACAGTGTTTGCATGCGGGCCTGGGGCACTCACAATGCTTGAGTCGTGTAGCAGTCACAGTGTATGCCTGGGGGCCTGCAGCGGGGCACTCACAATGCATGAGTCGTATAGCAGTGACAATGTATGCATAGGGGCCTGCAGCGGGGGCACTCACAATGTATGAGTCATATAGCAGTGACAGTGTATTCAAAGGGGCGTGCAGCAGGACACTCACAATGCATGAGTCGTATAGCAGTGAAACTGTATGTATGGGGCCTGCAGCAGGGCACTCACAATGCAAGAGTGATATAGCAGTGACAGTGTATGCATGGGGGCCCGGGGCACTCACAATGCATGAGGTGTATAGAAGTGACAGTGTATGCATGGGGGTCTGGGGCACTCACAATGCATGAGTCATACAGTAGTGAAAGTGCATGCATGGGGCCCTGCAGCGGGGCACTCACAATGCATGAGTCATATAGCAGTGACAGTGTATGCAAAGGTGCTAGCAGCGGGGCGCTCAAAATGCATGAGTCGTATAGCAGTGACAGTGTATGTATGGGTGCCTGCAGCGAGGCACTCACAATGCATGAGTCATATAGAAGTGACAGTGTATGCATGGGGGCCGGGGTCACTCACAATGCATGAGTCGTATAGCAGTGACAGTGTATGCATGGGGGCCCGGGGCACTCACAATGCATGAGTCGTATAGCAGTGACAGTGTATCCATGGGGGCCTGCAGCGGGGCACTCACAATGCATGAGTCATATAGCAGTGACAGTGTATGCAAACGTGCTAGCAGCGGGGTACTCACAATGCATGAGTCGTATAGCAGTGACAGTGTATGTATGGGTGCCTGCAGCGAGGCACTCACAATGCATGAGTTATATAGCAGTGACAGTGTATCCATGGGGGTCTGCAGCGGGCCACTCACAATGTATAAGTCGTATAGCAGTGGCAGTGGATGCATGGGGGCCCAGGGCACTCACAATGCATGAGTCGTATAGCAGTGACAGTGTATGCATGGGGGCCTGCAGCGGGGGCACTCACAAAGCATGAGTCATATAGCAGTGACAGTGTATGCATAGGAGCCTGCAGCGGGGCACTCACAATGCATGAGTCATATAGCAGTGAAAGTGTATGTATGGGGCCCTGCAGCGGAACACTCACAATGCATGACTGATATAGCAGTGACAGTGTATGCCTGGGGGCCCGGGTCACTTGCAATGTATGAGTCGTATCGCAGTGACAGTGTATGCATGGGGGCCTGCAGCGGGGACACTCACAATGCATGAGTCATATAGCAGTGACAGTGTATGCATGGGGGTCTGCAGAGGGGCACATAGAATGTATGAGTCGTATAGCAGTGACATTGTATGCAAAGGGGCCTGCAGTGGGCCACTCACAATGCATGAGTCATATAACAGTGACAGTGCATGCAAAGGGGCCTGCAGCGGGGGCACTCACAATGCATGAGTCACATAGCAGTGACAGTGTATGTATGGCGGTCTGCAGAGGGGTACTCACAATGCATGAGTCATATAGCAGTGACAGTGTATGCAAAGGGGCCTGCAGCGGGGGCACTTGCAATGTATGAGTCATATAGCAGTGACAGTATATGCAAAGGAGCCTGCAGCGGGGCACTCACAATGATTGAGTCGTACAGCAGTGACAGTGTTTGCATGGGGGCCTGGGGCACTCACAATGCTTGAGTCATGTAGCAGTCACAGTGTATGCCTGGGGGCCTGCAGCGGGGCACTCACAATGCATGAGTCGTATAGCAGTGACAGTGTATGCATAGGGGCCTGCAGCGGGGCACTCACAATGCATGAGTCGTATAGCAGTGACAATGTATGCATGGGGCCCTCCAGCAGGGTACTGACAATACATGAGTCATATAGTAGTGACAGTGTATGCATGGGGGCCTGCAGCGGGGCACTCACAATGCATGAGTCATATAGCAGTGACAGTGTATGCAGCAGTGACAGTGTATGCATGGGGGTATGCAGCGGGGCACTCAGCATATGGGGGCCTGCAGCAGGGCACTCACAATGCATGAGACATAGAGCAGTGACAGTGAGTGGGGCACTCAGCAGTGCATGCATGGGGGGCTGCAGTGGGGCACTCACAATGCATGAGTCGTATAGCAGTGACAGTGTATGCATAGGGCAGTGGGGCACTCATCATATGGGGGCCGGTAGCAGGAAACTCACAATGCATGAGTCGTATAGCAGTGACAGTGTATGTATGGGGCCCTGCAGCGGGTCACTCACAATGCATGAGTCGTATAGCAGTGACAGTGTATGCATGGGGGCCTGCAGCGGGGCACTCATGATGCATAAGTCGTATAGCAGTGACACTGTATGCATGGGGGCCTGCAGCGGGGGCACTCACAAGGCATGAGTCATATAGCAGTGACAGTGTATGCATGGGGGCCCGAGGCACTCAGAATGCATGAGTTGTATAGCAGTGACAATGTATGCATGAGGCCCTCCAGCAGGGCACTCACAATGCATGAGCCATATAGCAGTGTCAGTGTATGCATGGGGGCCTGCAGAGGGGCACTTAGCATATGGGGGCCTGCAGCAGTGCACTCACAATGCACGAGTCATATAGCAGTGACAGTGAGCGGGGCACTCAGCAGTGTATGCATGGGGGCCTGCAGCGGGACACTCACAATGCATGAGTTGTATAGCAGTGACAGTGGATGCATGGGGCAGCGGAGCACTCATCATATGTGGGCTTGCAGCAGGGCACTCACAGTGCATGAGTCATATAGCAGGGACAGTGTGTGCAAAGGGGCCTGCAGCGGGGCACTCACAATGCATGAGTCGTATAGCAGTGACAGTGTATGTATGGGGGCCTGCAGCAGGGCACTCACAATGCACAAGTCGTATAGCAGTGACAGTGTATGCATGGGGGCCCGCCGCACTCACAATGCATGAGTCGTATAGCAGTGACAGTGTATGCATCGGGGCAGGGGTCAAGTCCTAAAAATTAAAGTGGGGGAACTCATCAACAAATGCAATGGGATGTGACGCCGACAGAAATTAGCATATCAGGGAGGAAAGCTCAGGGGCGATGTGCTCGCGTTGGAAGCAAGACGACACGGAGCAACACAGGTTCGATCCCTGCATCTGCGCTTAGGAACCTCTGGGTATTAAGCGCATTATAAATAACCAATCATATCATATCATATCAAGGTGAAATGTACACATTTCATTACATTGGCTTTGCATAACCACCCAAATTAACCAGGATGAATGGCATTTTCCTTTCATAAAATCAACACACACACACACACAAAACCAAGAGAAGATATTTTCTTCTAATAGTGTTATTGAAAATGTTAAAAGGTGTGCATGTTTTAAACTCGAAGAACCAATACAAATGCTTTCCCTGGGACTTGAGGTACTGAATGGTATATTTCACCTTTAGTTGTTTGTTATTTTTCATCAGGTCATATGGTGCAGCGGTGAAGTGTCCCACCTACAAATCTGACGACGGCTTTAATGCATTCATTCAGAGACGGCATTCAATGTTTTTCATTTTAGCTGGGGGGGACTGAGTCCAGCTTCTGAAAAAAGTGAGTGGACTCCGCCCCCCGCGTATACCCTCGACTTGAGCCCTGCATGGGGGTCCAGGGCACTCACAATGCATGAGTCATATAGCAGTGACAGTGTATGCATGGGGTCCTGCAGCGGGGCACTCACAATGCATGAGTCATATATCAGTGACAGTGTATGCATGGGGGACTGCAGCATGGCACTCACAATGCATGAGTCATATAGCAGTGACAGTGTATGCACGGGGGGCTGCAACTGGGCACTCACAATGATTGAGTCATATAGCAGTGACAGTGTATGCATGGGGCCCTGCAGCGGGGCAGTCAGAATGCATGAGTCATATATCAGTGACAGTGTATGCATGGAGGCCTGCAGCAGGGCACTCACAATGCATGAGCCGAATAGCAGTGAAAGTGTATGCATGGGTGCCTGCAGTGGTCACTCACAATGCATGAGTCGTATAGCAGTGACAGAGTATGCATGGGGCCCTGCAGCGGGGCACTCAGAATGCATGAGTCATATATCAGTGACAGTGTATGCATGGAGGCCTGCAGCAGGGCACTCACAATGCATGAGCCGTATAGCAGTGACAGTGTATGCACGGGGGCCTGCAACGGGGCACTCACAATGATTGAGTCATACAGCTGTGACGGTGTATGGATGGGGGCCTGCAGCAGGCCAATAACAATGCATGCGTCCTATAGCAGTGACGGTGTATGCAGGGGGCCCTGCAGCGGGGCACTACAATGCAGGAGTGGTAAAGCAGTGACGGTGTATGCATGGGAGCCTGCAGCGGGGCACTCATATGGGGGCCTGCATCTGGGCACTCACAATACATGAGTCATATAGCAGTGACAGTGAGCGTGGCACTCAGCAGTGTATGCATAGGGGCCTGCGTGGGGCACTCACAATGCGTGAATCGTATAGCAGTGACAGTGTATGTATGGGGGCCTGCAGCAGGCCACTCACAATGCATGTGTCGTATAGCAGTGACAGTGTATGCATGGGGCCCTGCAGCGTGGCACTCACAATGCATGAGTCGTATAGCAGTGACAGTGTATGCATGGGGGCCTGCAGCGGGGCACTCAAAATGTATGAGTCATATAGCAGTGACACTGTATGCATGGAGGCTTGTAGCGGAGCACTCACGATGCATGAGTTGAATGGCAGTGATGCTGTATGCATGGGGGCCTGCAGCGGAGCACTCACAATGCATCAGTCATATAGCAGTGACAGTGAGCAGGGCACTCAGAAGTGTATGCATGGGGGCTTGCAGCGAAGCACTAACAATGTATATGTCATATAGCAGTGGCAGTGTATGCATGGGGGCCCTGCAGCGGGGCAGTCACAATTCATGAGTCGTATAGCAGTGCCAGTGTATGCATGGGGGCCTGCAGCGGGCACTCACAATGCATGAGTCGTATAGCAGTGACAGTGTATGCATGGGGGCCTGAAGCAGGGCACTCACAATGCATGAGTCGTATAGCAGTGACAGTGTATGTATGGGGGCCTGTAGCAGGGCACTCACAATGCATGAGTCATATAGCAGTGACAGTGTATGCATGGGTGCCTGGGACACTCAAAATGCATGAGTCGTATAGCAGTGACACTGTATGCACGGGGACCAGGGCTACTCACAATGCATGAGTCGTATAGCAGTGACAGTGTATGCATGGGGCCCTGCAGCGGGGCAGTCAATATGCATGAGTTATATAGCAGTGACAGTGTATGCATGGGTGCATGCAGTGGTCACTCACAATGCATGAGTCGTATAGCAGTGACAGTGTATGAATGGGGGCCCGGGTAATCACAATGCTTGAGTAGTATAGCAGTGACAGTGTATGCATGGGGGTCCGGGGCACTCGCAATGCATGAGTCATATAGCAGTGACAGTGTATGCATGGGTGCCTGGGACACTCAAAATGCATGAGTCGTATAGCAGTGACACTGTATGCACGGGGACCAGGGCTACTCACAATGCATGAGTCGTATAGCAGTGACAGTGTATGCATGGGGCCCTGCAGCGGGGCAGTCAATATGCATGAGTTATATAGCAGTGACAGTGTATGCATGGGTGCATGCAGTGGTCACTCACAATGCATGAGTCGTATAGCAGTGACACTGTATGCACGGGGACCAGGGCTACTCACAATGCATGAGTCGTATAGCAGTGACAGTGTATGCATGGGGCCCTGCAGCGGGGCAGTCAATATGCATGAGTTATATAGCAGTGACAGTGTATGCATGGGTGCATGCAGTGGTCACTCACAATGCATGAGTCGTATAGCAGTGACAGTGTATGAATGGGGGCCCGGGTAATCACAATGCTTGAGTAGTATAGCAGTGACAGTGTATGCATGGGGGTCCGGGGCACTCGCAATGCATGAGTCATATAGCAGTGACAGTGTATGCATGGGGCCCTGCAGCGGGGCACTCACAATGCATGATTCATATATCAGTGACAGTGTGTGCATGGGGGCCTGCAGCAGGGCACTCACAATGCTGTTATGCTTGATCTAAAATGGCGCTGGTGCGCAATGCATTCTGGGAGCGCTCGGAGCCATGATGGATATTTACTTCATACCGCAGTGAAACGCTGCACACATTTTGCTGAGTGTTAGATTCACGGTGTCGAGAAAAACATGCTTTCCAAACCTTGTATGCGGTCAAGGACATTTCTGCTGGGAAAGCTCACTTTGTTATGGTTTGCTACTGTTCTCCGTGGAGCATGTTTTTAGAGAAGGGAGGCCCTGTGCTTCTTGGGGGGAGCTCTCGATTGACCCAGCTGGCAACCGACAGCTGTTCCTCAACTGCGCAAGTGCAATTTCCAGAAGGTTCGAGAATTGACTCCCCTTTGTGGAGTGTGTATATATGCGGAAGCCCGGAGGTGGTCAGGTGAGACTTCAGCCGGAGAAGGACGCTTACGTCCGGCCTTCCTGTGAGCTGTGGTGCTCTCGGCCTGGCTGTTCCCGGGGTCTTCCAGCCGCTTCTGGATGAGATGAGGAATCCTGTTACGCTTACAGTGATGTATTTCCTTTTGACTTCTTTACTTCTTCTGTGATCTATGTCCATATTATGTTTGTGAGTTATTTCTATGTACTTCTAAGAGTTGAATAAATATCCGTATAAGAGCTGATTATCTTCTAAGAGTGCGTGGCTGTGAGTTATTGTGTCTGTCTACATTCAAACTATTTGCTCTATAATTGCATTGATGATTTATGGTTGTTCCGTGTACTTTTGGGGGAGAGCAATACAAATGCACGAGTCGTATAGCAGTGACAGTGTATGCACGGGGGCCTGCAACGAGGCACTCACAATGATTGAGTCATATAGCAGTGACAGTGTATGCATGGGGCCCTGCAGCAGGGCAGTCAATATGCATGAGTCGTATAGCAGTGACAGTGTATGCATGGGTGCCTGCCGTAGTCACTCACAATGCATGAGTCATATAGCAGTGACAATGTATGCATGGGGGCCGGGGCACTCACAATGCATGAGTCATATAGCAGTCACAGTGTATGCACGGGGGCCTGCAACGGGGCACTCACAATCACTGAGTCATATAGCTGTGACGGTGTATGGATGGGGGCACGCAGCAGGCCACTCACAATGCATGTGTCGTATAGCAGTGACAGTCTATGCATGGGGCCCTGCAGCGGGGCACTCACAATGCATGAGTCGTATAGCAGTGACAGTGTATGCATGGGGGCCTGCAACGGGGCACTCACAATGCATGAGTCGTATAGCAGTGACACTGTATGCATGGAGGCTTTCAGCTGGGCACTCACTATGCATGAGTTGTATGACAGTGATGCTGTATGCATGGGGGCCTGCAGCGGGGCACACACAAAGCATGAGTCGTATAGCAGTGACAGTGTATGCATGGGGGCCTGCAGCGGGGCACTCACAATGCATGAGTCATATAGCAGTGACACTGTATGCATGGGGCGTGAAACAGGGCCCACACAATGCATGAGTCATAGAGAAGTGACAGTGTATGTATGGGGGCCTGCAGCGGGGCACTCACAATGCATGAGTCTTATAGCAGCGACAGTGTATGCATGGGGGCCTGCAGAGCGGCACTCACAATGCATGAGTCATATAGCAGTGACAGTGTATGCGTGGGGGCCTGCAGCGGGGCACTCACAATACATGATTCATTTAGCAGTGACAGTGAGTGGGGCCCTCCGCAGTGTATGCATGAGGGCCTGCGCAGGACACTCACAATGCATAAGTCATATAGCAGTGACAGCGTATGCATGGGGGCCTGCAGCAGGGCACTTACAATGCATGAGTCATATAGCAGTGACAGCATATGCATGGGGGCCTGCAGCAGGGCACTCACAATTCATGAGGTGTATGGCAGTGACAGTGTATGCATGGGGGTGAGCCGCGGGGCACTCACAATGCATGAGTCGTATAGCAGTGACAGTGTATGTATGGGGGCCTGGGGAACTCACAATGCTTCCGTTGTATAGCAGTGACAGTGTATGCATGGGGGTCTGCAGCGGGGCAGTCACAATGCATGAGTCGTATAGCAGTGACAGTGTATGCATGGGGGTCTGCAGTGGGCCACGCACAATGCATAAGTTGTATAGCAGTGACAGTGTAGGCATGGGGGCCTGCAGTGGGGCACTCACAGTGCATGAGTCATATAGCAGTGACAGTGTATGCAAGGGGGCCTGCAGTGGGGCACTCACAATGCATGAGTCGTATAGCAGTGACAGTGTATGCATGGGGGTCTGCAGTGGGCCACACACAATGCATAAGTTGTATAGCAATGACAGTGTAGGCATGGGGCCCTGCAGTGGTGCACTCACAGTGCATGAGTCATATAGCAGTGACAGTGTATGCATGCGGGCCTGCAGGGGGGCACTCACAGTGCATTAATCATATAGCAGTGACAGTGTATGCATAGGGGTCTGCCACAGGGCACTCGCAATCCATGGGTCATACAGCAGTGACAGTGTATGCAAGGGGTCTGCAGCAGGGCACTCACAATGCATGAGTTGTATGGCAGTGACAGTTTATGCATGGGGGTCTGCAGCGGGCCACTCACAATGCACGAGTTGTATAGCAGTGACAGTGTATGCATGGGGGCCCAGGGGCACTCACAATGCTTGAATCGTATAGCAGTGACAGTGTATGCATGGGAGTCAGCAGCGGGGCACTCACAATGCATGAGTCATATAGCAGTGACAGTGTATTCATGGGGGCCTGCAGGGGGGAACTCACAATGCATGAGTCATATATCAGTGATAGTGTATGCATGTGAGCCTGCAGCAGGGCACTCACAATGCATGCGTCGTATAGCAGTGACAGTGTATGCATGGGGGCCTGCAGCGGGGCACTCACAATGCATGAGTCATATAGCAGTGACAGTGTATGCATGGGGGCCCAGGGGCACTCACAATGCTTGAATCATATAGCAGTGACAGTGTATGCATGGGGGCCTGCAGCGGGGCACTCATAATGCATGAGTCATATAGCAGTGACAGTGTATGCATGGGGCCCTACAGCAGGGCACTCACAATGCATGAGTCATATAGCAGTGACAGTGTATGCATGGGGGCCTTCCGCGGGGCACTCACAATGCATGAGTCATATAGCAGTGACAGTGTATGCATGGGGGCACTAACAATGCATGAGTCGTATATCAGTGACAGTGTATGCATGAGGCCTGCCGTGGGGCAGTCACACTGCATGAGTCGTATAGCAGTGACAGTGTATGCATGGGGCCTGCAGCGGGGCACTCACAATGCATGAGTCATATAGCAGTGACAGTGTATGCATGGAGCCCCGGGGCACTCACAATGCTTGAATCGTATAGCAGTGACCGTGCATGCATGGAGGACTGCAGCGGGGCACTCACGTTGCATGAGTCATATAGCAGTGACAGTGGATGCAAGGGGGCCTGCAGCAGGGCACTCACAATGCATGAGCCATATGGCAGTGACCGTGTATACATGGGGGCCTGCCGTGGTGCACTCACAAAGCATGAGTCATATAGCAGTGACAGTGTATGCAAGGGGGCCTGCAGCAGGGCACTCACAATGCATGAGTTGTATAGCAGTGACAGTGTACGCATGGGGGTCTGCAGCAGGCCACTCACAATGCAAGAGTTGTATAGCAGTGACAGTGTATGCATGCGGGCCTGCAGCGGGGCGCTCACAGTGCATTAATCATATAGCAGTGACAGTGTATGCAAGGGGGTCTGCCACGGGGCACTCACAATCCATGGGTCATATTGCAGTGACAGTGTATACAAGGAGAACTGCAGCAGGGCACTCACAATGCATGAGTTGTATAGCAGTGACAGTGTATGCATGGGGGTCTGCAGCAGGCCACTCACAATGCACGAGTTGTATAGCAGTGACAGTGTATGCATGGGGGCCCAGGGGCACTCACAATGCTTGAATCATATAGCAGTTACAGTATATGCATGGGGGTCTGCAGCGGGGCACTCACAATGCATGAGTCATATAGCAGTGACAGTGTATGCATGGGGGCCTGCAGGGGGGAACTCACAATGCATGAGTCATATATCAGTGACAGTGTATGCATGTGAGCCTGCAGCAGGGCACTCACAATGCATGAGTCGTATAGCAGTGACAGTGTATGCATGGGGGCCTGCAGCGGGGCACTCACAATGCATGAGTCATATAGCAGTGACAGTGTATGCATGGGGCCCTGCAGCAGGGCACTCACAATGCATGAGTCATATAGCAGTGACAGTATATGCATGGAGCCCCGGGGCACTCACAATGCTTGAATCGTATAGAGGTGACTGTGTATGCATGGAGGACTGCAGCGGGGCACTTGCAATGCATGAGTCATATAGCAGTGACAGTATATGCATGGAGCCCCGGGGCACTCACAATGCTTGAATCGTATAGAGGTGACTGTGTATGCATGGAGGACTGCAGCAGGGCACTCACAATGCATGAGCCATATAACAGTGACAGTGTATGCATGGGGGCCTGCCGTGGTGCACTCACGATGCATGAGTCACATAGCAGTGACAGTGTATGCAAGGGGGCCTGCAGCGGGGCACTCACAATGCATGAGTCGTATAGCGGCGACAGTGTATGCATGGGGGCCTGCAGCGGGGCACTCACAATGCATGAGTCATATAGCAGTGACAGTGTATGCATGGGGGCCTGCAGCGGGGCACTCACAATGCATGAGTCATATAGCAGTGACAGTGTATGCAAGGGGGCCTGCAGCAGGGCACTCACAATGCATGAGTCATATAGCAGTGACAGTGTATGCATGGGGGTTTGCAGGGGGCACTTACAATGCATGAGTCATAAAGCAGTGACAGTGTATGCATGGGGGTCTGCAGGGGGCACTTACAATGCCTGAGTCATATAGCAGGGACAGTGTATGCATGGGGGCCTGCAATGGGGCACTCATTATATGGGGGCCTGCAGCGGGGCACTCACTATGCATGAGTCATATAGCAGTGACAATGTATGCATGTGGGCCAGCAGCAGGGGACTTACAATGCACAAGTCATATAGCAGTTACAGTGTACGCATGGGGGCCTGCAGCAAGGCACTCACAATGCATGAGTCGTATAGAAGTGACAGTGTATGCATGGGGGTGCGCAGGGGGCACTCACAATGCATGAGTCATATAGCAGTGACAGTGTATGCATGGGGGTGTGCAGGGGGCACTCACAATGCATGAGTCATATAGCAGTGACAGTGTATGCATGTGGGTCTGCAGGGGGCACTCACAATGCATGAGTCATATAGCAGTGACAGTGTATGCAGGGAGCTATTGGCCAGCAGGTCCTGTTGTGAAGGTTTCTAGGTGTCCTGTGCTCCCAGAATTCTCTGTCCTTTGGTATTTCTGGACTCTTGTTCCCCAAAGGTTTTCCATCTCATTCCCCTGTTGTCCTTTGGTCCCAGGCTGGGTCCTAATGTACGCCTGCCTAGTCTACTCCCTTCTCACACCTTGGCTGCAGGACATTAACGTGTTTACCGTGGACCATGCTTCAGAGACCAATCTGCACTGGTATCCATTCCGCGTCGCGGTTTCAAGTAGCAGTTTCCTATGGGGTATTTCTATAGCACTTGCTTTACCAATGGTTCTCCCATCCCCTTCGTGCATTGAGAATCATGTCTTACTTGCTGGTAGACAGGCCCTACCCTTCCAAGGTGGCTGCTCTTGGGAAGTGGTGGTGGAAGGCTGCGATTAAACAGAACTGCTGGACTGTTTTCCTTGATGGAGAAAATGGAGATTAGAGTGTACAGCCACCCCTCCCTCTTTTGTGCAGGTCTAGTGCTACCTCTTACAAAACACTGGCGATATTTAAATCAGTTCTGCATTGTGCAACGTGCATCCGTCAGATTTAAAATACTTGATAGTTTATTACACAATTTCTCGTAAATGTAACTACAAAAACAGGTACAAGGTACATTAAAACATAGAAACACTTAAAACCGTGTAGGGTTTAGTAATGGTGTGTTCTTATCACCAGTAGGACATGTTTAGATGATTTCTACATAGTGGATCTAATAAGGCATGCTTTGGGGGAAATTCTATGTTCAGTATTCATGTGTTCCAATTTCTTAATGCAAACAGGTGAAAATGTATTGTACACAGGAGGTTTTTCCAACGCATTAACCTTCGGGTTATACAATAAATGACTCTATTGCCCTCTATGGCATGTTATCTAGGAAATGTAGTCGACAACACGCGTTTCAGCCCTTCTTGGAGCGATCCGCACATCCAAGCGATCACCTATTTTACTGTGTAGAAGCCTTCATCAGGACGGAAGGTAAAATCTGTTCATGGAACTGGTTCAGAAATCTAAACCTTTCGCTTTTACATATCTTTATCTTTTAGTGGCCATTTTGTTTTTTTGCAGGAGAGAGGTTGTTTATCTGGCCTTTATGGGCCTGAGCACTGCCTTTGATAAGGTAGATAGGGCGGAATTGAGGGCCGTGCTCGGATCCATGGGATGCCCGGGGGACATCTTGAAGGTATTGGTCAAGCTACACACTGATAACGAGGTGTGTGTACGCAGTGGCCTAGGGGACACTGCACGGCCTGCTTTAGGGTGGGGTGTGGTGTCCGGCAGGGCTGCGTGCTAGCACCTATCTGTTTTTGCCTCTATATTAATGGTCTATCACCTGAACTCATCACTATTTTGGATGACTTTTTGGTGTTGGGGGGCCGGGGTTTCCCAGTCTTAGCTTATGCGGACGATACCGTCCTGCTAGCAAGAACCCCCAGAGCGTTACAGGCCTTGATTAACGCATACACAACCTTTATGTGTAATCTAGGTCTAAAAATCAATTCCAAAAAATCAGCAGTGATGGTCTGTTCGGGTAGAAAACGGCCAGTGGCGATGAAACCAACGCTTTGTGCCGGAGAAATTATACCACGTGTTAAGGCCTTTGACTAGCTGGGCATCAGTTTTTCTGAAGCCCTGAATGGTCGAACCCATGTGGATAAACAAGCGGCCAAAATGAGCCAACACATTGGGGGAATCTTTTGTTTAATGTTGAGATGTAAGGGCCAGCTCTTGGTGCTCAAACATTGGCCGTCACCATGTATGGTGCCCCCATATGGGGCTTTACAAAGGTTGGGGAGATCCAAGTAAAGGAAAATAAATTCTTCAGACAACTGCTGGGGCTCCCGAGCTCAGCAGTGTGCATCTCCGTACATAGAGAACTGGGAATGGAGTTCTGGGAGGATCAATGGGCGTTGGCTTCAATCCTATTTTGGATCCGATTGTGGGCCAACAAATTTGCATCCCTGTGCCACTTTATTATTCAAACCATGATGGGCAAAGTGGGTTGGCAAAAAATTCCTCTACTAGCATATATTTCCAATGCTCTCGGGGAGACCAACCTTAGTGATCTTTTTCCACCAGTCTCACTCATAACCAAGAGTGAGGGGTCTTGTTACAAAACTGGTCAGAGAGGCCATAGTAAGGAAAAGAACACTTCGGGAATACAGCAAAAAATGTGATGAATAATACTCTATGATTAGTAGGCCCTCGGGGATCCAACCCTATTTAATATGGAGCCCTTATAAAAAGGATAGGTGGCTTATTACAAGGGCACTTTTTGACTCACTTCGCCTGCAAGCAATTACAGCTGGGTGGAAGGGATCCAAAGACGGGGCCGGCTGTCCGGTTTGTGGACATCAGCTGGAAGATTTAGTTCATTTTATGTATTTTTGCGCGGGGTACGCAGGTATTCGAAGGGCAACTTTGCTACCTGGATATAATTTCAACACATGGGGCGACGGTTCCCAATGTTTTCCTTAAGTCACAAGCGTACAGCATGGACTGGCAGCAGAAAGAACAAAGGATTGCCTTCTGAAAGGAAGGAACATCAGAGATAAACAGATTTTGGAGACTGGCTTTTTAGAGCACACAGGGTGGCACTCCGATGCAGGACTTTATGTAGCTTCACCAACGGGGCTCCAAAAACACATTTTTGACAACTGCTGCTCTGTCGGGGTCCATCGCCCCGCACCATGCTTTTCACAGATCCTCACCCCCCCCCAACTTCTATAAATTAAGTAAACAGACTTATTTGCAGCCTTGATTCCTTTGCCCCTCGCTCCCGGCTGTCCTCTGTTGCATTCCGCGTCACCATTGAAAGAGGAAGACTCTTTGCAGGGCTCTCTTCATTCTTTTCCATGGAGTCCATCAATGAAGTTATTTTTCTTAGTTAACAGATTTGCACTCTCCACAGAGACTCTTTGCCAGCAGAAAAAACATCTGCATCGCAGATGTTTTGCCAGAAGCTAATGGCAATAATGGCACGGGGAGGGCTGGTCTGGCTGCCCACGGCAGCACTGCCCTTGGTAAAGGGTCTCCTGTTGCTGAGGGCATTATCTCGGGCTAGAAGCCCCTACCAATACAGCTCCACCACCACATGCCAATAGCACCAAAGTTCACTCCAACCATAAAAAGGGCCCCTGTGCCAGGACTCCAACCATAAAAAGGGCCCCTGTGCCAGGACTCCAACCATAAAAAGGACCCCTGTGCCAGGACTCCAACCATAAAAAGGGCCCCTGTACCAGGACTTCAACCATAAAAAGGCCCCCTGTGCCAGGACTTCAACCATAAAAAGGGCCACTGTGCCAGCACTCTAACCATAAAAAGGACCCCTGTGCCAGGACTCCAACCATAAAAAGGGCCCCTGTGCCAGGACTTCAACCATAAAAAGGGCCACTGTGCCAGGACTCCAACCATAAAAAGGGCCCCTCTACCAGGACTTCAACCATAAAAAGGCTCCCTGTGCCAGGACTTCAACCATAAAAAGGGCCCCTGTGCCAGGACACCAACAATACAAAGGGCCCCTGTGCCAGGCACCATTTCTAAAAGAGCCTTGCTTATTTAAGCAATCTATAAAATAGTTAATTTCTCTGAATCCGTGAAAAAGAATGACCACAAAGAGCTTTTTAAAAGAAAGATACAATTGTATATTGACATTTTATGTGGAGGAATCTATTTCCGCTGTCTCTGTAGATTAGAAACATGTCCCTTTACCAATATGGAGTTTCACTCTCACATTTTTGATTCACAGTGGGCGCGTTAATCTGCACTTTGATGTTATTGCTTTGGTGTGGTCATTTCACAGGGTGTCAAATAAAAGAACCACAATCTGTTTCAGCACAGAACATAAAACAGTTCTGGTCCGACTTGCACATATTCAGTGGTGCGGCTGGAACTCCCCCGTGAAGGCTCGGTGCCTTGCTCTCCATGGGAGAACCCTACCAATTTAAAGCCAACTACTGCCCATGTGCTGGTGTATGGCCTTACTATGTAAAGTGACCCGATTAGTTCATGTCAGAGAGACGCCACAATTCCAGTCCCAGCTTTGCATTTTACAAACATCAAATCAGTGCATTCTAGGAGATGTAGTTTTGGGTTGCCAAAATGTAAATTAGCCTACAATACCTGATATTAATAATTTGTTGAGGAATGAACAGGTTGTTGCCAGCTAAAGCACTGATCAGCCACACAATAAATAAATTGGTACTTTACCTCCAAGAGCAAAGGTCCCATTTCAAAAACAAGAATAGTACCCCATCACCATCAATTGATGGATAAATCCCTGATATTCAATTCGTATTAAAGGCAAGGTTAATGCAAGCACTGCGATTAGGTTCTACTACAAAGCAACAATTGGGCATTCCAGTTAGGAACTATACAAACAAATGCATTTACTTGTGTAGCGCAGGAAATCGGATGCTCCTGTCCGGCCTGGCATCTGTCATGTCTGCATCGCCTCCTTCCTCCTCGTCCATGGGGGCCCTTTCAGGCACATACACATCTTCGGTGTCTTCCATCTGTAGGGCACATGGATGCAGAAACCATGAACACAAGGCGCTCAGCATGCTTTTCTCCATGTATGATAGAAGGGCCTTGCAAGAGGAGGCCCTTTGACTACATCACTGCAGTATACACAAGTGATCCCCTCTGATAACCCAGGATGCAGAGCTCATCACTCAGATCCAATAACACCAGGCACAGTCTACCAGTGCTGTGTCTCCAATTAAACAAAATACATGTTTCTTTCTTAGAAGCAAAAGAGCATCACAATGCTCAAACTGCTCGGGCAGGGCTTCATTGGTGTACCTGACGGGTTTTCAGTGAGAAAGAACAAGACATTTTCAGGTGCCATTGGCATTAGCAATGACTTTTTATTTTGGGAGATTGGTCAGGGCCAGTAGTACCTTCCTGCTGAGCTGCGTAGAGTATTCCCTTGCAAGGTAAAGTTTCTAGAAGGCCTGGATACTCGTGCAACAGCATGCCTTTTCCAGCCCTTACACACTGGCCCCGAGTCCTAATTGGGTGAGAGTTCCCCCTGTGTGAGAGGCGGGGGCAAGAAAACGGTGTGGTGAACACAGGGCAGTGTCTCCCTTGTCCAACTACCATTAGGCCCTCTGAGTGCATATACATTCTAGGAAAAGTCTGCTGTGGCCTAAGAATCAGCATCATTGACCAGTAACCGAAGGACTCGGCAGCGGTGAAGGGTATCGGCCTTGAGGATTCCTCACTTCCACTGTGGCCTGCCCAAGACTAGCTCCATCTCAGGGTCTTCCACCATCTGGCTACCTTGGGTTCCACCCCAGGCCTGTCAGTGATGCATCTCACCTCCAATGGTATCTGCATCTCCTGGGGCCTTTCATTGTCTGCAGCCCTTGGGGCCTTGGGGCCTGTGCTTTCCCGCAGCACCAACTACCTTGGCAGCTCCCGGGGGCTTAGAGTTCCTTTCCCCGCCCTCAACACTTCTGGAACAACTGGGACCTGTTTGCAACTTTTCCAACAGGTAACAGTTTCAGTGGCACCCAGGGCCCTCCAGAGCTCTTCCCTATCACTGATTACCCCAGCACTTCCTTCAGGCACCCTAGTGCTCCTCACCCAGTGCAACACCTAATAAACCATCTCCGTGATACCCTAGCCATCACGGACAGGGCACAGGTGTGGCTTACCTCTTTCCTCTCTAACAGACCCTCCCAAGTGCAAATGTGTCCTTTTCTATCCTCCACCTCACTCTCTACCTGTGGCGTCCCTCAGGGATCTATCCTATTACCATGGCTCTTCAACATCCATCTGGCCCCTCTGGCCTACGTGATCACCACCTGCTCCCCTCATTTCCAGTGTTACGGAGACGACACACAGCTCTCTTTCGGGCTGCCTTCCCCTACCACCTCCTCTTCCTCCCTGATACCTGACTGACTACTATTCAGGCATGGTGATCTGCCAATGATCTTGTCCTCAATACCAGCAAGACAGACATCCTTCTCATTGGGACGCCTGCTCCTAGTTTCCCCCTAACTCCCTGGCCAGACTCCTTGGGTCCCCTCCCCTCACCCACCTGTGAGGCAAAAAACCTTGGGATCATCTTTGACTCCTCTCCTTCTCACCAAACATCACAGACCCTGCCAGAAAGTCACATTTTTAGCTTCATCTCCTCAGGGGCGTGCCACCTTTCCTCACCTTCACCCAGAGGCTCAATGTCTCCATAGCCCTGGTTCTCTCTAGACTTGACTACTGCAATAGCCACTTCCTCAACCTTCCTCTTTCCTCCCTTCGCCCCCTCCAACTAATCCAGAATAGGGCCGCAAGACTTATCCTTGGCCTCAAGCCCAGGGACTACATCTCTCCAGCCTTAACATCTCTCCACTGGCTCCCAGTGACTGCAAGGATCACATTCAAAACCCTCTGCATCATCCACAAGGCTATCTGGGGCTTGGGACCTCTCTACATCCAGCTTTCTATCCCGAAATACCTCCGAGCCAGAATCCTTCGGTCTTCTGGCTCCAACTCTCTGCAGGTCAAACGTTTCTCAAAGCAGAGAGTGGGAGGTTTATCCCTTTCCTCGGCTGGTGCCTTACTCTGGAACAACCTCCCTCCCCCATCAGACTTGAGCGGGATCTTCTTAAGTTCCGGAAACTGCTCAAGACCCTCCTTTTCTCCTATGTCTTCCATCTCCCCCTCCTTGCAAAACTCTCCACCTGCTGCGACTGGGGCCTGGCCCCTTCAGGGTCATACAGGGACCAGACCACCCACCCACCAGTCTCTTCCAGCATCCTTTGTCAGCACGTGTCCCATGGCTCCCTTTCCCGGGCTATCCCAAATTAGTCCTCCCTGTCCACTGCACTCTTTCTCCCCTCCATTTTTCCCCTGGCACTTGCTGCCATGGCCTGACCAGCACTTGCTCACCCCGACCCATGGGGGTACCCCACTTCTGAACCTCTCCCTCTACCTTTCACCCCCTTGCACTTATCACCTTGTCATGCACTTGCACGGTAGGATTGTCACATGGACAATATAACCATTTCCTTGCTTTGTTGTTGTATTGTTATGATTTTTCATGTTCCCTGCCAACCCCCCATTTTGCGCTGTGGCACCTGGAAACACCTGTGTATAGACGCCATACAAACGCCCAGTAAATAAATAAATAAATACACCACACCCAATGCAACACAACGGTCTGCAACTGATTCCCATGGTATAAGGCTTTGACCAGGACCCAGCTCAGAAGAGGTGTTTTGCAGTTGGAGTTACTGGGTGTGGGGTCTGCTGAATGGAGGTTGCAGGTGTTGCATCCAATTGGGCTATGGGATGTTGGAGATTTCTCATATTGATGTTAATAGAGATAATCATCTTCGGAGGCGGATGAAGAACGTTTTATGGGTGGGTGCGCCTGTAAAAGCCTACAGGAGGCAGTGCAATCGTTGGAAGGGTGAACTTGAGTTCCAGGAGGGTTTCTCTGGTAGGAGGACCCTAAGCGAAGTGGTGGTTTCACTTGGTTTAAATTAATGTTATGATCATGTTGGGGCAAGGGACTCATAGGACAACTCAGGACTCAAGTTGCAGTATATAAGCAGGTGTGTTTCTACAACATATATAAACCCAGGACTTAGGTCGGATGGATAAATGCATAAAGGATGCTCGGACCGCGAGACGATGCAGACGTGAATCCACCTAGCTCCGTAGGCCACCAAATAATCCTGAAACATCCAGCCTGAACCCTATATGGTATCCACCATACATATCGCCAAACAGGTACAGGAAAGTCTCGAGCACACATCTGTGAACTTCTCAGCTGAAAACGCCCGTCGATTTGGAAGATCGGAGAGAGTGAAACTGGAGCCGAGAAGGATTGCCACGTCCAAGATGGCCGCCACGGGCCTCCAGGGACGAGACCTCCAGCGATCGCCATAGAGCAACTGCAGCAGGCGGCCAACTGGCATGCGGTGAAGGACCCAACCTGCGCCGGGGAACTGGTGCCCAGACGGTGTGTGCTTCCCGGCCCAACACCGTCACGAACCGCAGGGACATCCGAGCATCTGGAAACTGTCTACCGCATCGTAGGCGGCCCTGTCTGTGGATCCAGCAACACAGACGATAGCTCCCAGACAAATGCGGAGGTAAAGCTGCACAAGCGCAGCCGCGATACAAGCCAAACCCCCGAAGGAATCCCTGGAGGACGCAGTGACCCGGAACGCAGTGCCTCCCCCGCAACATGCCTGCATCCGGAGTGACCGGACGGACCGCGGGAGCTAAAACACAGGGGACACCGGTCTAAAAACAGCCAAGGTCGCAGCAGACACGGCCGCCCCAGAGGAGGAACAACGGACCAGGAGAGCCGAACCCACGCACCTGAAGGTACAGTTGGTTTGCGAGAGAGCCTGATACGCGGGAAGGCGCGCACCACCGCCGGCACACAGAACATAACAGTGTAAAAATGCATGATTCCCCGGTTGGTGTGCCTGAGGCAAATGCAAACAGCATACGTGGCGTAAAGCACGGTGCAAGAAGCCTGGGGATCGGCCGCCACGGACCCGAGGACAGGGAGCCCGAAACTGGAGCCTACCTGTTGCGACACAGTGAATCCACTGGACCTACAACAGAGCAAGCCTGAGCAAAACCATAAACCACGAGCAACATACCTCGCTGAAAACCGCGCTGAGAACAGATAGAAGCAAGGGGAAACATAGCCGGCACAGAGGACTTGGGGACGCAGGTCTGATCACAACCGAACCCCGGCCCCGTGAACTGCACACTACCACATGCAGTGGAGAGTGAAAATGAGGCGTTGAAGCTGGTTACCCGGCCTAGGGGGAAACCCGCGATTTATCAAACGCAAACTAACAACAGCACAAACCAAAGGGTGCAACATTGCTGGATTAGCACAGCAGGAAATAGTAAACGACAGGCGCGCTACGTCCTGGCACCATTATCCCGAAATACCAAGTGCACACAAACCGGACATATAAGTGCTCCCCCTGGAACTCTTACTTGCCATGGGTAAAGATAAACTGAGGAGACGCACGCTACAAAGCAAAATCGACCAGTTTGCGACGCAAGAGCGAGGTGAACCCGGCCCTAGCGCCATTACTGTCGACATGGATAACGCACTGTCCTTGAAAGATGTCATGGCCGGAATAGCAGACTCACGAGCCTCCATGGAACAGAAAATGGACGGAATAAGCATGGACATTTCGCTCCTTCGTCATGACCTACAGAAACTGACATCTCTCACAGGGGAGGCTGAGCAGCGCATCTCGGATGTAGAGGACGGGATGCTAGATCTACGTCAAGAACTGGAAGGCGTCAAATCAAAGCTGAAATCAATGGAAGACAGGGTCGATGAGGGAGAGGGACGCTCCAGACGCAACAATGTAAGAATCCTAGGACTACCAGAGAAATCTGAAGGACCAAACATGGAGCTGTTTCTAGAGGAATGGATCATGGACATGTTCAAACCAGACTCCTTCTCAAAATTCTTTTCAATAGAGAGGGCACACCGGATGCCCACTGGCAAACCCATCCCCGGCGCGCCACCACGCACTGTGATTGCGAAACTCCTCAATTACAAGGACCGAGATGCGCTGCTACAAAGTTCACATGCTAAAGGTACACTAACCTATAATGGTTCCAAGATCGCCTTTTTTCACGACTATACACGAGAAGTACAAAGAGCCAGACAATCGTTTGACCAGCTTAAAAGACAACTCCAGGGACTGAACGTCAAATATGGCCTCTTATTTCCAGCCCAACTCAAAATCTACCATAAGGGCTCGACGGTCCACTTCACAGACCCGAAGGAGGCATGGAAATGGGCTGAGTCCCACATCGAAGGAGACTGAAAGACCATACATAACAATAGAAGTGGGAATCAATGCCCCCGCCCGGACCGGAGGCCGCCACCACCACCACAACAACCCGATGCGGACACACCTGTAGCGACTGAAGAATGAGTAACGGACCAGTCTGGGTATAGCAATCTGAATCCCCCCTCTTCTCTTTATGTTGCGCTTGTCCTAGTTGTGAACACACCTTGATGCCTATATCCACAACACAGGACGCCATGGGGGAAAAGTAAGGTGGCCTAGGAAAGAGCCGTCCCCCTCCCCTACAGAATTTGTAATTTGTTAGACTCTATTTTCTGGGGTAAGTTTCTCCAACCAGAATATTTGAGATGAATGACTGAAAAGAGCTCCTACCTTTGTGAGGGGCGACGTTAGTAAATTGGGTTGTATTTATGTTTGGGCGACAGGTACTTCGTGTTGGGGTGGAGTATGGGGTGAGGGGAAGGGATAGTTTATGTTGTTCTTGCATTGATTCAAGGTTAAGAGGCATTCACGAGATTAAGGAATCACACCAATCAACACATGCCGTCATATGTCACCCCCAGATGGAAATACATCCCCTCTGTGACCAACTCCCGCATGGTGGCCCTTTGGAACAAACCTGTGAATCCGACCCTACAAAATATAAATGGCACCCACATTGACCCATGCACTACCCCCTGAGCAACCCAAATCCCTCAAACTGATCACATGGAACGTGAACGGGCTGGGCTCCAGAATCAAGAGACGTCTTGTAATGCAACTCTTGAACAGACACTCCCCAGATATTGCCCTACTTAATGAAACACACTTAGCCGGAACTAATTGCACCTTCTTTCGGAGAACCAATTATCGAGTGGCACTACACGCGGGATATACTATGGGATCCAGAGGGACACTCATACTGATGCACAAACGCCTTCCATTTGAGGCATTAACAGTAGAACGAGATCCCAGGGGGCGTTATGTGGTGGCCATCGGAACGCTAGGGGAAGAAACACCAGTATACTCTCTGCCGGGGCTCGGGGAGGAGCTACTAAAATTCCTGGTTATCCTCATGGCTAAACACCAACCTGACATATGGGTCTTAAGGGGTGACCTCAATGATGTCATGTGCAACAGTAAGGAACGCACCCACATTAGGGACCGCAACCCGAACACCTCCACTAAGTTAGCCAAATTTGCGTCGGCCTTGGGTCTCCGAGATGTGTGGTGACACCTTCACCCTGACACTGAGGCTTACTCGTTTCATTCAGGGGCATACGACTCTATGTCCAGACTGGACTACTTCCTCCTCCCAAACATCGACATACACAGGGCGACGGCTGCGGACCTGCTCCCCCGTGGCATTTCAGACCACTCACCCTTGATAATGGTATTGTGCATGCGGGGCGTGGCTCCCCCCAAATCATGGAGATTGAACAGTTATTATCTGGGCTTCCCCGAGTTTGTCGACCGGCTCACGGAAACAACTAACAAATATTTAGAAAATAATACTACCACAGTGGACGACCCGGTTATTATATGGGAAGCGTATAAAACAGTGCTCAGTGGGGAGATAATCTCCTGGACGGCAAACAAAAAGAAGGAACGGCTTCGGGAACTAGCAAAGGCGGAGGCCCAAGTGAGTCACTGGGAGGCCAAATACGTTCTTGACCCAGGCCCTGAGACCCTCAGATCCTTTAAGGCCGCCAAAGAAAGGCTTCGGAACATCGAATTAGACAAGGTTAAACACGCCCATCGAGAGTCCACAGCCAGGGTCTATGAACAAGGAGACAAATCGGGGAGAATGCTGGCCTGGCTTGAGAGGAGAGACGAGGGCCAACGCCACGTCAGAGAAATTGTAACCCCTCAAGACGAAAGATGCCATTCAGACCGCGAAATAGCAAAAGCTTTTGCTGACTTCTATTCCACTCTGTACAGCACCCCGATATCTCCACTGAACCCCTCCCTCTTGAATGACATTACTCTGCCCCAGCTGTCGGAACAACAAAAAGCATATCTAGACTCAGCTCTTACCGAAGCAGAAATTGCAGAGGCTATAGCCGAATTACAGTCTGGGAAAACACCAGGCCCAAACGGATTCCCGTTAGAGACCTGGAAGAAGCTGGGAGGGGAGAAGCTGCCACCGTAACTTCACAGAATGTTTCTTGGGGCTAGAGACCAAGGTGCCCTCCCGCCGGATTTGCGCAAAAGCCACGTTTGTTGTCATTCCCAAGCCGGGGAAACCACCGGAGCAATGTTCCTCCTATAGGCCCATTTCATTGCTTAATACTGAAACTAAAGTCCTCGCCGAACTCCTAGTGAACCGCCTACAGGTGGTCATTGCCTGCTTGGTCCATCCGGACCAATGCGGATTTATGCCACATAAATCAACACATATGAATATACGACAACTCCACCTCCTAGTAGAAAGAGCCCCAGTTATAGACAAACCACTTGCATTACTAGCCATAGATTTTGAGATGGCGTTTGACTCGGTGCACTGGGACAGCCTTTGGGAAACAATGCAGAGAATGGGCTTTGGGGACACTTTCCTGGAATGGGTACAACTCCTATATGCCGATCCACATGCGGAGGTGAAGGTAAATGGATGGCTCTCTGAACCCTTCCCCGTTGGTAAAGGCACATGACAGGGATGCCCCCTGTCCCCCCTCCTCTTTGCTCTTGCAATAGAGGTACTCGCCTTATGGCTCAGCCACAGCAAGGATTGGACAGGATTCAGATGGCCGGAGGGAAACGAGGACAGGGCATCCTTGTACGCTGATGACCTCTTAATCTATCTGGGTGACCCGATACAAGCCTGCCCCATAGTGACACAGATGCTTGTCCGCTTCGGTGAATTTAGTGGGCTGAAAATCAACTGGAGCAAATCTATTCTTTTCCTGGTGAAGGGCAGCACACAAGCCATTCCCCAGAATTGCCCACACAAAGTGGAACCCAGCGGATTTCGATATCTGGGGATTTGGGTAACAGGGGATTTAATACTCTACACAATTCACAACCTTCAATCAATCATGGACTGTTTTAGAGACGACGTCCACCACTGGAAACTTCTCCCCCTGACACTCATGGGAAGAGCCGCCCTTTTCAAGATGATTACCCTGCCTAGATTTCTTTATATATTGCAAAACGCCCCACTTGAGATTCAGAATCCAGAATTCGACCACGTCGACAATCTCCTGAGAGAACTCATATGGGGGGGTGGTCAATCCTGTATTGCACTGACCACGCTTCAGAGATCGATCTGGGAGGGAGGAATTAGCGTGCCCCACCTTCGAGCGTATTACTGGGCTTCCCATCTAGCAGTGGTCAACGACCTACTACATGGGGACTGGGAGCTACCGCACATAAGGGCAGAAATAGCAGCCCTGCACGACACGGAGCCTTTACACCTGCTCTATCAACCCCTTCGTAGGCCCCCTCCACAAACAATGGCAGCACATGTGACTATGGTCTGGAAACGAGTACATGCCTTCGTGGGTTGGAAAGATAAGATTACTACCGCACAACCCTTATGGCACAATGGCAACCTATCGGAGCTTGGGAAACTTAAACCAAGGTCCAAATGGGAGAAGGCTGTTATCACTAAGATCGGGGATGTCCTGGAAGGCGGGGAACTCGCCTCATTCGAAACACTGCAACTAAAATTCCAGCTCCCAACAACTGAACAATATCACTTTACACAGCTGGCTCACGCCCTACGTACGCATATACAGATAGACTTGACCATTCCCGCGAACACACCCATAGAGCGCAACATATTCCCGGCATACATCCCTGTCTAATGCACCTCCACATTATATAACGCCATGTCCTCCTTCGCTACTCTAGAACTTCCTCACCTTAAATCCAAATGGGAGGAAGATGTGGGTATCATAGGTCCGGAGGAAGGACCCAGATCCTAATGCACCCTAGGGAAATCGCTATTTCCTCCAGGCTTCGCCTGGTACAACTGAAAATCTTGCATAGAATATATTACCCTAGAACTATGATACATAAATGGAGGCGTGCCCCAAACTCGTATTGCCTCCGATGTGGGAGAGAAACTGGAACATTTATACCTATCCTGTGGGAATGCCCCCGAATCCAGACCTTCTGGGATGAATGCTGCAGGGAACTGTCTGGAGTACTAGGTCGTGACATAGCACTAGACCCTAAAATACTTTTACTGGGTAAACCCGACGAAAACATAGCAAACAAATGGGAAGGATTGCTCCTGGCAACGGCCGCAGGACTGATGAAGCGAAACATCGCACAGAAATGGGGTGCCCCGGAATCTCCAACACTGGATCAGTGGGCAGATGATATGGACGCATGTGCAATGTTGGAACATAGAGTCTACAAAGCAAGGGGCTGCCCCACTAAAGCTTCCAAAATATGGGGGAAATGGGAGGAACGTGACTCCCCGTAGTCTCTGATACCTCAAAGAACACGCTTTATGAACACATGGAGATGGCTATAGAGGGGAAACATCTGACTCAAATCATACTTTATTATTGATTCACTCTTTGAATGCATATGTTTATTGAATCTGTTTCTTTGTTTTTGATTGCTTGGTGATTGTTGTTAAAATCAATAAAATATATTATAAAAAAAGGATGCTCAATGAGATCAAACATAAACAATTCCAGCTTGCTTGAGGACCGTAGTCTGTCAGTCCACTGCGGGCGATCAAACAGAATGTCACTCACAGTCAATTCTGCCCCATTCCCCTTATCATTCTCCTGACCGAAAAGATTACAAAGGGCCACCCTCTCCTCTTTGCCCCCACAACAGCCCTCTACACCACCCCTTCAAGCTTTTGTTTTGCACTGGGTTTCCTCCTCCCTCCTTTCTCTACACTTATTCACTCTACTCTCTGTTCCTTTGTACTACCCTCACTCTTTGCTCCCCTCTCGCCCAACTCTGTATCAACTCATCAGGTTTCTGTATGCCTTCCCCGCAAGTGAAAAAGAATAGTAAGCTGCGGTGTGTGGGATCCCCACACAGGAATTGGTTACCTAAAATAGAATTTTGTTCCGCAGTTGCTTGTCAGGTGTCTTGACCCACGTTTGAATTATTAGGCTGCAACATTTGGTGCTGTGGGCTTAGAAAATCCAAGATGGCCGAAAAGCCCACATTTGCGCCAGAATCCAGGAAAAACGCGCAGTTTTGCGCACACCAAAATGGTCGCCTGACCTGCCACCCACCAGTGCGAGAGTGATGGGCCAGAAACACCATGAGTGAAACGTGGTGCCAAAGGAAAAACAGCAGTGCCGGTTAGCTCAAAAAGTGCCTTGAAAACACCTTTGTTTCTCTGAAATGCAAGCTAAAAATGCCTATTTTAAACATTGCAAGAAATACAAAAATCTCACTGAACACCAGCAGACATTTGGCAGAATGTAGTCTTGTGTGCATACAAAATCTGGAAAGATGAAGAGCCTAAAATAATGTTAATAACACAACTGGCTGAGCGGTGGATGTCAGCAGCTTAAGTGAAATTGGACTTAAAACCACTAAAATCGAAATGTTTAAAATAAATGAGTGACCTACTTTTTGAGTGTCACATAGGTTGCAACTGTTTAAATGTCATAGTTTTGAACTTAGAATCAGCGTTCTAGCTGCATGTGTAAAAATTGTAAGTTTGATTTGAATGAAGAAAACTGGAACAAAAGTGACATTTAGCTGAAGCCTGGCTTGAAGAGATTGAATTCTGCCTGGCAACTACCCCCGACAGGAGTTGAAACTTGCACAGCAACTACATTCACAGGCCTGGCTGCCTTCTGCTGTTCCCACCAAAAGGAGATTACACCTCTCTGATTGAATTAGGGGTAGCATACCTGGGGCTGCAGGAAACCGAACAATGAGCTTTCCTTGGCTCAGGCAGATGTTAAATTAGGGTGGTCGTAAATGGCTTCCTCTTGGAAGAAACGGGGAGGAGCAGTGCTTCTGGGAGCCACGTGAGCTGGAGGCGGGGACAGACAGAAATCCCCCATGTGCTTTGGAGCCTAAACCACACCCATCTGGGCCAGAGCATAATTTTAAAAAGATGGTTAATTCATAGTACAAAAGCGTCAAAATTATATAATTAATATCATGATTCCTGTGATTTTTCTGTGCACATTTCAAGAGGTGTAAGGACTCCGTACGATGTTCTGAGGCCGAACCCCGCTATTTATTAATATTGCAGACACTGTGCTTACACTGGAGAATTGAAAACTTATTGTAATGTGCTCAGGGAGGGGGTGTACCTCTGTGTAAATTTTGAGGAAATACCAATGTTGCAAAAGCTACTAAAAAGCGCAAAATGTTGTCATTTCTGAACCCAAGCTCGCAGGAACATGGGGCTTGATCAGAGACCTGTCTTAATTCATCCATCATGTGTACCTGTATTTTCAACAACTTGTGTATCTGGGAAATATGTATTTGGATCAAAAATAGATTTGTGTGCAAATTGACAAGGGGAGGGTCCTCTGACCCATAAACTTACCTCATCACAATGACACTCCATTTCCTTCCCCCAATCAAGGGAGAGAGGACAACTTGGCCAATGATAAGTTGTGAGGGGCAGACTTAGGTATGCCCACGCACCCACCCACTTTCTAAAGACATAAAAGGACCCACTGAAATCCAGGCAGGACACTTTCACTTTTCCATTTCAAACTGATTTCTTGCGAAGCACTCTGCCGGACCAGACAATATCAAGAAGGACCATCCAGAACTTAGACTCCAGAACTTTAGGCAGAGGGGCCTGACTACAAGCTGAATCCTTTTCAGCAGGCCTCAAAATCTTTTGCAACCTGACTCTTCAACAGCCGGGCGGTGCTGTTTGATTCTGGCTAGAACCCTATGCCAGAACCCAGAAAGCAGTGCTGTATCCAGACCAGACCGCTGTGCAGTGCCAAGAACTTTTGCCGGAACCAGAGATCCATACCAGCAGAGCAGTGCCGACCCAGATCGCTGTGAGCAGAACCGGTACCAGAGACCGTCCGTGGCGAGAGAACCGCAGCTAAACCTGCTGACCAGATCCGTGACGGAGGCCATTCCTTCCAAGACTAGGAGTGAGTATCCTGAAAACTGTGTCAGAACCAATCTCTTAGTCTAGAATAATCTGATTCAAAACATTTTAACCTGCCCAGAACTGCATCATAGAAGTTGTGTGTCCATTCTCTGATTAAATCTGTAAAAGTGTCATTTTGTCATTCTGAAGTTTACTTTAATTTCGAGAAACTACCTTCACAAAAATGTCTGTATCTTTTAGTCCGCATGTGCTAGGAACGAGATTTAACTTTCATTTTAAAGCTAAGATCCTGAGCTTTCCAAAGAACACAGAACCAACTTTCTTGTAGTTTTTACGTAATCGCACTCGACGCACTTGGAAAAAGTGCAGCGAATTGAAAACTAGCTCAAACTTCTTCACCTGTCAAAAATCGCTGTCTTTTGCTTTGCATTGCTGAAATTCGTTTTCAACCTGATAATCCCTCATGAATCATTGATAGTGTAGACCTGAACTAATTCAAAGTAGCGGTCACCTACCCTGAATCTCCTATAGGGAATTAAAATCATTTTTAGCATATTTTCATTTCTTTGCAAATCACATTTAAAGTATTTTTGCCCGTGTTTTAAAATCATCCCTGTGCTCTAAGCTTGCTGGGGGAATTGAACATTGAATTGCATTTTGATTGTTTTCCTGAAAACTGTGTGCTCCCCTTCCATCTCCTTATATTGCATAGGGGGGAGTGAATTGTCAAAAGAAAAAGTGATCATATTATCTCTTGCTGAAACCATCTCAGTTATTTCTGTGCTGCATTCTTTTCCACCATTGCATTTCCTTGAATCCATAAAAGCATTCTCAGCTACCTTATCCTCTCTATACCAACTCCTAAGTAATTAAATAAGCGTACAATTGTAATATTATCCATTGTTGATCACTGTCATATTCTTAAGTTTGATATCAAATATTAATTTATTATAAAAGTGTGATATATATATCTTGTTTAATTTTTCAATAAATCTGTTAATTTGCAAAACAAACCTCCTTCTTGGCTCAGTGAGGTCAGGGGGATTCAAAGAGAGGGGTGTTATATAAGGGTTCATCATCCAGATTATAACTTGTCATAAAAATATATAAATAAGGGCTTCACTTGGGCATCCCAGACCGGGCATTGACTTAGTTGGAGTGCTGAATTGAAGTCCCTTAACAGAGTGGGGGCTCGAGCCGGGACATCTGGATTAGGTCTACCACTTGTGCAGCTTGATACAGTGTTCTAACTGATAGGATACATAAATCCTGTTGGATCACCACGCTGTATTACACTGTAAAAACACTCCTCAAAGGAACGCTCTAAGGAAACGGTCTGTTTTGCAAAATAAAATACTAACTTCTGTAAGGCAGGAAGGAAATCAATTTCCAGAATGACGACCTTGGTAGATATCAAAATAGCCAGAGAGCACCTCTTACGTAAGCTATTTGTGAGAGGTGAGTGGACTGAACAGGACCAAAATGTGTGGTTGCAGGCAATCGCGCAACAGGTCATTGTAACTGGGTCAGATATATGGAGAGATCAGGGTCCCTTACATGTGGCCCTGAGTGAACGATATATGGCCCCTAAGGCCAAGGATGAGCACAACAAGATTGCCAGGGTAGCAGCATATTTATATTTATATATGGGAGCCATACAGGATAAATGTGCTGAAGGCCAAGATAAGGCAAATAGGCAACAGTTGGCATTAGAAAAGGCCCGATCTGACCTGGTCTCTTCTGTGCAGAGGCTTCAGAGGAGCCAGGAGTCAAAAAATGATAGTAGGCAGTATATCATTAAAATAAAAGAGGATATGGGTATCCTGCAACAGGAAAAGTCTGATCAGGATACCAGATTTCTGGCCTTGCAGAAGGAGAACCAAGAAGGTTTGGACGCCCTACTGCAGAGCCAGAAAGACCTGGAGCAACAACTGGACTTCAATAGGGCATGCGCAGAGCAGGTAGTCACCCTGCAAAGCCACCTGGATAGGGAGAAGGCAGAGAGCAACAAACTGATTCTGAAAGACCTGGATACCCAGACAGAATTTGAAGAAGAGCGCCAGAAAGCTGGGGCCCTTAAAAGGCAGAGAGACGACCTGGTGGCACAGATGCAGGCTCTTAGTCAGGAAAGGGCCACCTTAGGCCAGGAACTCTGCCAATTAAAAGGAAACATGGAAGAAAATCACCTGACCCTCCAGGGACAAGGTGACCTCCAAAAAGAGCATCAGAACTTGTTAGAGAACACCAGGAGGGTCGAGGATGCTCTGGCAAGAAAGGAGCAGGCCAGTAGGGATGGGACTCAGGAGGTAACCCTCCTGCAGCAAAGACTGGCCCAGTACTCCAGGACCAACCAGGAGGCACATAGAGAAAATGAGGCTCTCTGTCAGCACAATGATAGGCTCCAGCAACAGGTAGCCATGCAGGAGTGACTGATAGAGTCTAGTAAGGCCTTAACTGAGGAACTGAAAGCACAGGCTCTTGCATGGCAACAAGGAGCAGGGGCTGATAGAGATGAGGTTCGCTGGGAAAGGAAAACACCTGAGCATAACCTCAGGAGCCCTAGTACCAGAGGCCTTCATCTCTCCCAGTCCCTGGACACTGCCACCCCCATGTCCCATGGCGCACATGGGCCCAGGGCCACGGAGATGGCAGATTACTATCCAGCCAAAAGTATGGGGCTCATAGGCCAGTACCACCCAGGAATGGATGATCGGGCATCCGGGTATGGGCGCCTAAGTACAGTGCAATTTAGTGGGGAACCCCAGGTGAGTAGGCCCACTAAGGGCATCCTGAAAACCTCTGCCCAGTTAGGTCAGTGGGGGGGTACTCATCAAATCCTGGCAGCAAGGAGGAGTCTGAAGACTCCTCTGAGCACCAGGCTCGTAGAATCTGGAAAAACCTGGAAGATCAGATGGGCACCTCTGGGAGCAGTGCTTCTGAGTCAGAGGATGAATGGACCAGGGTTACCCAAACCAAAAGGCCAATAAGGCAAAAAGGGCCTTGCTTAAGGACCCCTTAAAACAGATTAAGGCAATAAGGAGTCACCCCTTATCACAAGAAGTATTCTGTTTGGGAACACTTGGAGCTTTACGAGCAAATGATGGAGACTTTCCATTTGAAAGACAGCAGTAGCTGCATTCAGTATGTCAAATGGACATTCTCCCCAGAATACTCCAGTTTCTTTGCGGGGCTGGAGGACCAAAACCATTCAAGATGGTCCACATATAGGGCGGCCATCTTGAAACATTTTTCTGTTCACAGAAATCCCCAAGAGGCTCGCAAGGAAGCCTACAATTTGCAATGTGGGGCGGATCAGGCCCCACAAGATTGTGTGCAGGAATTGAACCGTGCCTTTGCGCAGACTACCAGAAGGTTGTATAACGACAGTAAAGAGTTTGTAAATGCGTTTTTCCATGCCTTGCCCAAATACATCATGACTCAGCTAGTGAGAGATTTTCATGAGAAAAGGTCACTAGACTGGGTCATCGAATAGGCCACCCGGATCTATGAGGTGCAGAAGCCCAAAGAAAATAAAAACAACGCCCAGAAAAGTCCCAAACCGACCATCACCCCTGCTGCTGCCAAGGTGGCAGATGTAAAGGTTTCCCGCATTTTAGATTTGGAGATGGGGGGCCTAAAAACCTGCCTGCACAGAATAATTCTCAGCCCAGAAGGCCCTCGGGCCAGTCACAGATAGGGAGTCAAGGAGGTAGTCCCACAAATGGGGTCCCTCGCTCCCCTGACTATGTAAGTCCCCGCTACAAGGGAAACCGACCCATCCTAGGGTATGTGTGGACTCCTCCAGCCCAAGGGGGGGGATCCAACCAGGCCCCCAACCCAGGTAACTTCCCTCCTAACTTCTCCCACGAGGGCAGAAATTCACCAAACCCTGGGCAGAACTTTTTCCCCAGGTATCCACCCAATTTCCAGCCCCAAAATCATCCATCCTTCATTCCCAAATTCCCTGAGCCCAGACCACCTAATCCGGGAGAGGGGAGGCCAAGGGTGGAGGGGTACCCAATTCTTCCCAACCCGGGGTACTACCAGAGAAGGGATAGCTACCCTTCCCGGGATCAGCCCAGGGGAGAAAATAGAACCCCGTATCAGCCTGAGCGGGTTTCACAGTTAGAGCGCCAGGTCCAAAATATGGCACAGGATCTGGGTCACATGCTGAGGGCTCAACAGAACCCTCAGATGAGCATGCCGGCGCAGAATGCCCCAAACTCTGGACCTGGTGCTCCAGAACAATGACGGGGGCAGCACCCCAATAACCCACCGGTTCCCAGGGAGGAGGCACAAGGGGAAGGGGGGTGTAAAGCCTTGGAGGAAGCTTCCTTCCCCACTTGTAAACAGCCCCTGGAAACCCAGGTACCGGAAACAAAATCTCCTACCCCTGAAAGTCTGCCACCCAAGGAGCAGCGAGGAGGAAGGAGAAACAAAGGACCCAAACAGACCCATTTTGTGGAGGAGGTACAGGTCTTCCAATTTGAGGGAGAGGGATCCTCAGAGGATCCTGGGAAAAGTATCTTCTCCTTCAGAGAAGGGGGAACTCCTCCCAAGGAAAAATGGGTCCCAAGGGATTCCAATCCAGACTGGGTAGCTGTGGGGATTGAGCTGTCACCGGCCATCATTCTATCCCCGAAACAACAATACTGAAAACCCCTGGCTCAAACCCATCCTGGTGACTGCCTCCAAAAAGGGGGGGGGGCGGCCCAGGGGAACCGAAAAACGCATCAATATCCGATTGCCAACTTTTTCTTTCAGAGTCCCAAAACTCCCTGCCAAACTCTGCCCAAATCTCTTCTCTCTCAATGTCCAAAACCAGAAAATGAGCCCACCAGTTGTCCAAAAATGTGCATTATCTGTGCCCCCTTGAGGAGAAGGAGGGAAGATACTATGCCCCGGTACAAGTACAGGGGCAGGGTACAATTCTGGCACTGGTGGACACTGGATCCCAAGATACCCTTCTGTCCAAAAGGGCCTTTGATTAACTAAATGCAGCAAGGGGGGAGAATTACCGAATTGCTCTCACCTCTCTTCCTGGACAACTTCAGAACTTTGACGGGAAGGAAATTCCCGTCGAGGGGACTGCAGATTTGGACATCGAAATCGGGCGACACAAGGTGAAACACCCGGTCATAGTAGTGACTCCGGAGGGCACCCCTTCTTTACTAGGGAATGACCTCCTGAGAAGGTTGTCACCCCTAATAGATTGCGTAAACAAGGTCCTCTGGATCCAGAGTAGCCGAGTAGTGACTCCAGAGGGCACCCCTTCTTTACTAGGGAATGACCTCCTGAGACGGTTGTCACCCCTAATAGATTGCGTAAACAAGGTCCTCTGGATCCAGACTAGCCGAACAATAAAATTAAAACAGAGCGTCAACCATGTTAGTTTAAACGGCACCTGCCACATGGTTGAACAAAAATCTGACCAAGTAGAATTTCACTTCCAGAACAACCAAATTCCAGACGTGACGGTAATAGCAGTAGGGCAACAGACTGGTGATGGGGGTCCTCTCAATTTCTGAAAATCAACCTTCCTTCCAGTTTAAGGTGGTATTCCACACTTGAAGGAAACACTCTGAAATTCTTTACTAATCCACAATCAGACATTCCCACTCCAATAGTCCAGAAAGATGTGAAATCAGCTCAGAGCCTGGCTGATATTCAGCAAATTGGAGAGCAGTTGTTCATCCCTGTTCAGTTAAATGATGGGAAGGACTCTGTTCTCGCTCGAGTGTGTGTGAACAACGGTAAGAGCTTCATCAGCGAAGCCATGTTCCGCCAACTCCCAAAAGACCCAGCCATTCCCACATTCAAACTGATAGACAAATGGGAAATCGATCTGGAAACGCCCAATTCCAAACATCTCCTGCCAAGCAGGTGTATGCTCAAAATCTCCATTGGCAACAAGAGCATAGTTCATAATTGTTGGGTCAAATCGCTTTGCCATTAGTTTGGACCTAATAATCTTCAAAGCTTGGTCCCGATTAGCGGATAATCCCATGGGCTTTGATGATCAAGAAAAAGCATTTAGGTCAGCTCAATTGCTACCTTATGCAGTTGAAATTCAGATTAAAGAGGAAGTCATCATCCCAGAAAGGACCCGACATTTGTCCCTGGAAGTGAAAGTTAAAAGAGGACAAAAATTGAAAAACCATGATGCTTATATTCATCTAAATGCTTCTCTCCAACAGCAAGGGTTGGGGGTAAACCCAACACCATTAGTCAACATAGAACATGACACCATTCCAATTGAGGTGGATAACAGCGACTTAAAGAGTATTACTCTAGCCGCAGGCACCATTATTGGAATGGCGGTTGATGACCAACATTTTTCCATTGATTTAGGAAATTAACTGTTAGGACCAATCCACAAGGACTGTTGTGACAGTGATGACAACCCAACACCAGACAGGACCTTTACCCGACATGGGGGGAACTTCCTGGTGTACACTTCCTGCCCTTATAGTAAGGAAGATGTGACTTGTGACTTCAGAAGGGATGAGGTGATTTTCCTGGTCCATGAGGGCTGCCTTTCCCACCTGAAGCTTCCAGTCCAAATCAGCACCCTGACCAGGGACTTCTCCACCCAGCTGGAGGAGGCCGCTGAGATAGCAAAACCAGAAGTCTTTCCAGGCTTCAGGCAGATGGTTGAAGAGAGAGTCAACCTAGCTGATGCTTGTGTGACTCTGGAACAGAAGCAAAAGTTGAAACAAGTTTTCTTGGATTTCCAAGATTTCTTTGCGGTGGACTCATATGACTGTGGTCGCACCGACATCCACACAACAACAATTCCCATGGACCCTGGCATGACTCCAGTGTTTGTGAAGCAATATCTCTTGCCTCTCGCAACCATGGAGTCCCTTACTGAAATAATTAAGAACCTTGAGTCCCGGGGAATAATCCGTCCAGTACACAGCACCTTCAATAATCCGGTGCTGGGAATATTGAAGCCAAACGGCCAGTGGAGACTCTGCGCCGACCTTAGGGAGCTCAACAAACGGGTCCATACTTCCCGATGGCCTCTTCACTACATTGACCAAGGGCTGGCCCAGATCCAGGGGTCACAGGTATTCACTGCAATAGACCTGACCAATGGATACTGGACCGCGCCTGTCAGTAGGGAGGACCAATACAAACTGGCTTTTACCTTTGGGGCGAGCAGTACACATGGACCCGAACTCCCTTCGGATACCTCAACTCCGGCAATGAATTCAACATTTTCCTACACAAGGCCATGCCCGACCTGGGTGCAAGGGGTAACCTGGCTTATGTAGATGATGTCCTCATCAAAAGTTCATATGTGGAGGAACACATAGCGGAGATCCGTTATGTTCTGACACAGTTGAGGGCCGCCGGAGCAAAACTTTCCTTTCAGAAAGCACAGTGGTGTAGAACCCGTGTTAATTTCTTGGGGCATGAGATTACTCCTCAGGGTCTCTCTCCCCAGGAAAAGAAAGTGGAAGCACTTCAGAAACTGAAAGACCCCACAACTCTGCGGGAACTAAGGAGCCTCCTTGGACTGACTAATTACAGCAGAAAGTTCATTGAGAGCTACGCAGAGATCACCAGACCCCTGATTCATCTTTTGAAGGGGGCGGTCAATTGGGAATGGGGTCCAGAACAATCCAAGGCAGTAAGACAGCTCAAAAGAAGCCTCTCACAAGCGCCTTGCCTAGCTTACCCTGTCAGAAACAAGGAGTTTTTCTTGTAGACAGGGTTCTCTAATACATGCTTGACTGCGGTATTATATCAAAAGCATTACAAGGTCAATAAAGTAATCTCCTATGGAGCAAAACTTTATCCTCTGTGGAGGAGTAATTCAACGATTGTGAGAAGGCACTCCTGGCAACGGTGTGGGCATTGAAGAATTACCGCCCGTTTATCCAGGGGGAACACATCATAGTGGAGACTCCACACCAGCCTCTGCAATATCTCCAAAGTGACAGAATCCGGGCCGGAAATGTGAGTAATTCCCAAATTACTTCCTGGATTCTGTCAATGCAAGGCTTTCCTGTGGAGGTCAGATATGGCCAAAACCAGAAGAGTCCCCTCGCGCAAGGTCTGGCTGACTTGCATGATTGTGCCAGAGAAAACTGTCTCGAGGACAAAAGTCTAAAAATCAAGGACAACATGGAGGCATACCTTAATTCCCCACACAAAGTCTTTGAAGAAGACAAGTGTGAGGGAATGCCCACTGTCTATGTGGATGGATGCTCTTACCATGTTGACAACAATGGGGAAAAAGAACTTGTGACCGGCGTAGGGAATGCATGGGTGAATGAGTCCCTAGAACCCTCCGCTGGATACAAAATTGGTCCCCGAAGTAGTCAGGTGGGAGAATTGATTGCTGTGTATCAGGCCATCCTCACTGCCATCCAACATCAACTCCACGAACTGGTCATAATCACAGATTCGGATTATGTACGGAACGGATTCGTGGAGCACCTGGTTAATTGGAAAACCAGAGGCATGTTATATGATTATAACAAACCCTTGAAACATGGGAAGTTAATCCAAAATATTGATGATCTGGGCACCTCGAATGGGATGACCGTCTACTGGAAAAAAATCAAGGGTCATTCCAAAGTAGAGGGACCAGACAAAACGGGAAATGACTTAGCTGATCAGCTGGCCAAAACCGGGGCCATCCAAGGGGATCTAATAGAGATTGAGTCCTTGTTGGGGGAAATCCAGGTCACTGCTATCACTAGGTCCCAGACAAACGCTCACAATGATCTTTCAACTGCACAATGGAGTAAGGAGACCCCAGATGCTGATTTGATTACGGCTCAGAAGGGGGATCCAATAATTGGTAAATTTTACCAACACATTGAGGACCCTGAAAACTTTCCCCTGACGGATACCGATTACATTGGGAAAGAGGACCTTAGAGTGTTGATGAAATGTCCAGAAATGTTCCGAATCCAAGACGGTTTGTTGGTAAGGAAATCCCAAGCTGGCCATGATCAGTGGGTGGGCCCTACCTCATTCCGAAGCCTGATGTTAAGTCACGCCCATGATGCGGCCACCGCCGGTCATAGGGGGTTTCACACAACACTTGAGATCTTAAAAGAGGTTGCATACTGGCCACACATAGGGCAGGTCCTCGACCAATACTTGAAGGGGTGTCTTGTGTGTGCACAATTTCAGCCACATCCGTCACACACTGGGCGCCTCTCCAGAAGAGGGCGATGACACTGCCATGGTCAGATTTGCAAGTCGACTTTATCGGGCCCGTGATTCGCTCCTCTAGGGGGATAAGTACATGTTGACAGTGACATGCTTATTTACTAAATGGGTGGAATGTTTCCCGGCCCCAAACTGCAAGGCAGAAACAGCAGCTGCCCTGATGATCAACCACATCTTTTCACGTTTTGGTCTACCCCAAAGGATTGAGTCAGACAGAGGTAGCCATTTCACCAGCGAAGTAATGACAAAGATGTGGGAGATACTGGGGGTTAAAAGGAAGCTACATATTGCTTACTGGCCAGCAGTGGAGAGATACAACAGAACCATTGTGAGCATATTAAAAATGTTTGTGGCAGATTCTGGGCCAAGTTGGGATATCCGATTACCTCTTGTCCTAATGACCATCAGATCTACCCCTTCATCTGCAACTAAAATGTCACCATTTGAGCTAATGACTGGACGCAAGATGGTGCTTCCCCAGCATTTGCTCTACAGGACCCAAGAGCAGACATTAATCAATGCCTCCACAACTCATCAGTATGTGGAGAATTTAAGGAAATACCTCCAACATGCTTTTGCCTATGCTCAGCGTAATCTAGAAAGATCAGCCGAGAGTATGAAAACTCACTATGACCTGAAGACTACCAGGAAAGAATACAATGTGGGAGACCGGGTCTATCTATACAATTTCCAAAGGAACCAGGCCAAACAGCGAAAATTTCTGCCTACATGGAAGGGACCTTTTGAAATTGTAGACAAGATCTCCCCAGTCGCCTACAAGATCCGCATCCCCAAAGGTAGTTCGGCAGAGGGGGAAGATAAGTGGGTCCACATTAATCAGCTAAAGTGTTGCCATCCCAGGCACACTCTGCAACAACTGGAGCAACCCTTTGGAATCCCAGAGGGGGCCGCCCCAGATCAATAAAAACTCCAACCCTAAAATATTCCACATATCAAAAATATAGTAACAGAATGCAAATGTCTCCTGATTATATCTTGTTTTTTAAAATAAGAATGTAAATGTCTCTTGATTTATAAAATGTATATGCCGCCCCACTATATCAATAGTGGGGGAGAAATGTCTACGAATAGGTATTGCCGCTTTGCTTTGTCATCCTAGGAGAGATGAAACCATGAAGACTGACCAAGGAGGATGACCCGGGGACCGAGAGCAAAGATCCGAGGGGCCCGGGGTACCGCCCGAAACTCCCATCAGGACCAGCGAGGAGAACCGATCGATACACCCTGATGAAGGGAAAAAAATGCTGAACTTTGCCATCTGCGGAATCGGAAAAGATGCTGAACTGTGCCATCTGCGGAATCAGAAGAAGATGATGCGGACATCCCAGCGCGTGGATCAAAACATCCTTTGCACCTGACTCCCCCTCGACTCGAAATCAAAGTGCAGTCGGGCGGGGGGGCTTGTCAGGTGTCTTGACCCACGTTTGAATTATTAGGCTGCAACATTTGGTGCTGTGGGCTTAGAAAATCCAAGATGGCCGAAAAGCCCACATTTGCGCCAGAATCCAGGAAAAACGCGCAGTTTTGCGCACACCAAAATGGTCGCCTGACCTGCCACCCACCAGTGCGAGAGTGATGGGCCAGAAAGACCATGAGTGAAACGTGGTGCCAAAGGAAAAACAGCAGTGCCGGTTAGCTCAAAAAGTGCCTTGAAAACACCTTTGTTTCTCTGAAATGCAAGCTAAAAATGCCTATTTTAAACATTGCAAGATATTCAAAAATCTCACTGAACACCAGCAGACATTTGGCAGAATGTAGTCTTGTGTGCATACAAAATCTGGAAAGATGAAGAGCCTAAAATAATGTTCATAACACAACTGGCTGAGCGGTGGATGTCAGCAGCTTAAGTGAAATTGGACTTAAAACCACTAAAATCAAAATGTTTAAAATAAATGAGTGACCTACTTTTTGAGTGTCACATAGGTTGCAACTGTTTAAATGTCATAGTTTTGAACTTAGAATCAGCGTCCTAGCTGCATGTGTAAAAATTGTAAGTTTGATTTGAATGAAGAAAACTGGAACAAAAGTGACCTTAAGCTGAATCCTGGCTTGAAGAGATTGAATTCTGCTTGGCAACTACCCCCCGACAGGAGTTGAAACCTGCCCAGCAACTGCATTCACAGGCCTGGCTGCCTTCTGCTGTTTCCACCAAAAGGAGATTACACCTCTCTGATTGAATTAGGGGCGGGGTAGCTGGGGCTGCAGGAAACAGAACAATGAGCTTTCCTTGGCTCAGGCAAATGTTAAATTAGGGGGGTCGTAAATGGCTTCCTCTTGGAATAAACGGGGAGGAGCAGTGCTTCTGGGAGCCACCTGAGCTGGGGGCGGGGAAAGACAGAAATCCCCCCATGTGCTTTGGAACCTAAACCACACCCATCTGGGCCAGAGCATAATTTTAAAAAGATGGTTAATTCATAGTACAAAAGTGTCAAAATTATATAATTAATATCATGATTCCTGTGATTTTTCTGTGCACATTTCAAGAGGTGTTAGGACTCCGTACGATGTTCTGGGGCCAAACCCCGCTATTTATTAATATTGCAGACACTGTGCTTACACTGGAGAATTGAAAACTTATTAATGTGGTCAGGGAGCGGGTGTACCTCTGTGTAAATTTTGAGGAAAAACCAATGTTGCAAAAGCTACTAAAAAGCGCAAAACGTTGTCCTTTCTGAACCCATGCTCGCAGGAACATGGGGCTTGATCAGAGACCTGTCTTAATTCATCCAACATGTGTACATGTATTTTCAACAACTTGTGTATCTGGGAAATATGTATTTGGATCAAAAATTGATTTGTGTGCAAATTGACAAGGGGAGGATCCTCTGACCCATAAACTTACCTCCTCACGATGACACTCCATTTCCATCCCCCATTCAAGGGAGAGAGGAGAACTTGGCCAATGATAAGTTGTGAGGGGCAGGCTTAGTTATGCCCACGCACGCACCCACTTTCTAAAGACATAAAAGGACCCACTGAAATCCAGGCAGGACACATTCACTTTTCCATTTCAAACTGATTTCTTGTGAAGCACTCTGCCGGACCAGACAATATCAAGAAGGACCATCCAGAACTTAGACTCCAGACTCCAGAACTTTAGGCAGAGGGGCCTGAACTACAAGCTGAATCCTTTTCAGCAGGCATCAAAATCTTTTGCAACCTGACTCTTCAATAGCCGGGCGGTGCTGTTTGATTCTGGCTAGAACCCTATGCCAGAACCCAGAAAGCAGTGATGTATCCAGACCAGACTGCTGTGTAGTGCCAAGAACTTTTGCCGGAACCAGAGATCCAGACCAGCAGCGCAGAGCCGACCCAGATCGCTGTGAGCAGAACCGGTACCAGAGACCGTCCGTGGCAAGAGAACCGCAGCTAACCCTGTTGACCAGATCCGTGACGGAGGCCCATTCCTTCCAAGACTATGAGTGAGTATCCTGAAAACTGTGCCAGAACCAATCTCTTAGTCTAAGATAACCTGATTCAAACCATTTTAACCTGTCCAGAACTGCATCATAGAAGTCGTGTGTCCATTCTCTGATTAATCCTGTCAAAGTGTAATTTTGTCATTCTGAAGTTTACTTTAATTTTCTGTTCCTTATAATTTTTCCGTAATTGCGCTCGACGCACTCGGAAGAAGTGCCGCGAATTGAAAACTAGCTCAAACTTCTTCACCTGTCAAAAATCCCTGTCTTTTGCTTTGCATTGCTGAAATTCGTTTTCAACCTGATAATCCCTCATGTATCACTGATAGTGTAGACCTGAACTAATTCAAAGTAGCGGTCACCTACCCTGAATCTCCTGTAGGGAATTAAAATCATTTTTAGCATATTTTCACTTCTTTGCAAATCACATTTAAAGTATTTTTGCCTGTGTTTTAAAATCATCCCTGTGCTCAAAGCTTGCTGGGGGGAATTGAACATTGAATTGCATTTTGATTGTATTCCTGAAAACTGTGTGCTCTCCTTCCATCTCCTTATATTGCATAGGGCGGAGTGAATTGTCAAAGGAAAAAGTGATCATATTATCTCTTGCTGAAACCATCTCAGTTATTTCTGTGCTGCATTCTTTTCCACCATTGCATTTCCTTGAATCCATAAAAGCATTCTCAGCTACCTTATCCTCTCTATACCAACTCCTAAGTAATTAAATAAGCGTACAATTGTAATATTATCCATTGTTGATCACTGTCATAGTCTTAAGTTTGATATCAAATATTAATTTATTATAAAAGTGTGATATATATATCTTGTTTAATTTTTCAATAAATCTGTTAATTTGCAAAACAAACCTACTTCTTGGCTCAGGGGGATTCAAAGAGAGGTCAGGGGGTCAGGGGGATTCAAAGAGAGGGGTGTTATATAAGGGTTTGTCATCCAGATTATAACTTGTCATAAAAATATATAAATAAGGGCTTCCCTTGGGCATCCCAGACCGGGCATTGACTTAGTTGGAGTGCTGAATTGAAGTCCCTTAACAGAGTGGGGGCTCGAGTCGGGACATCTGGATTAGATCTACTACTTGTGCAGCATGATACAGTGTGCTAACTGATAGGATACATAAATCCTGTTGGATCACCACACTGTATTACACTGTAAAAACACTCCTCAAAGGAACGCTCTAATGAAACGGTCTGTTTTGCAAAATAAAATACTAACTTCTGTAAGTCAGGAAGAAAATCTAATTTCCAGAATGACGACCTTGGTAGATATCAAAATAGCCAGAGAGCACCTCTTACATAAGCTATTTGTGAGAGATGAGTGGACTGAACAGGACCAAAATGTGTGGTTGCAGGCAATCGCGCAACAGGTCACTGTAACTGTGTCAGATACATGGAGAGATCAGGGTCCCTTACATGTGGCCCTGAGTGAACTATATATGGCCCCTAAGGCCAAGGATGAGCATAACAAGATTGCCAGGGTAGCGGCATATTTATATTTATATATGGGAGCCATACAGGATAAATGTGCTGAAGGCCAAGATCTGGCAAATAGGCAACAGATGGCATTAGAAAAGGCCCAATCTGACCTGGTCTCTTCCGAGCAGAGGCTGCAGAGGAGCCAGGAGTCAGAAAATGATAGTAGGCAGTATATCATTAAAATAAAAGAGGATATGGGTATCAGGATACCAGATTTCTGGCTTTGCAGAAAGAGTACCAAGAAGGTTTGGACACCCTACTGCAGAGCCAGAAAAAGCTGGAGCAACAACTGGACTTCAATAGGGCATGCGCAGAGCAGGTAGTCACCATGCAAAGCCACCTAGATAGGGAGAAGGCAGAGAGCAACAAACTGATTCTGAAAGACCTGGATACCCAGACAGAATTTGAAGAAGAGCGCCAGAAATCTGGGGCCCTTAAAAGGCAGAGGGACGACCTGGAGGCACAGATGCAGGCTCTTAGTCAGGAAAGGGACACCTTATGCCAGGAAGTCTGCCAATTAAAAGAAATAAATGAAGAAAATCACCTGGCCCTCCAGGGACTGGGTGACCTCCAAAAAGAGCATCAGAACGTGTTAGAGCACACCAGGAGGGTGGAAGATGCTCTGGCAAGAAAGGAGCAGGCCAGTAGGGATGGGACTCAGGAGGTCCCCCTCCTGCAGCAAAGACTGGCCCAGTACTCCAGGACCAACCAGGAGGCACAGAGAGAAAATGAGGCTCTCTGTCAGCACAATGATAGGCTCCAGCAATAGGTAGCCATGCAGGAGAGACTGAAAGAGTCTAGTAAGGCCTTAACTGAGGAACTGAAAGCACAGGCTCTTGCATGGCAACAGGGAGCAGGGGCTGATAGAGATGAGGTTCGCTGGGAAAGGGAAACACCTGAGCATAACCTCAGGTCCCTAGTACCAGAGGCCTTCATCTCTCCCAGTCCTTGGACTCTGCCACCCCCATGTCCCATGGCGCACATGAGCCCAGGGCCACCGGGATGGCAGATTACCATCCAGCCAAAAGTATGGTGCTCATATGCCAGTACCACCCAGGAATGGATGGGCGAGCATCCGGGTATGGGCACCTAAGTACAGTGCAATTTAGTGGGGAACCCCAGGAGAGTAGGCCCACTAAGGGCATCCTGAAAACCTCTGCCCAGTTAGGTCAGAGGGGGGGGTATTCACCTGAAAACCTCTGCCCAGTTAGGTCAGAGGGGGGGGTATTCATCAAATCCTGGCAGCAAGGAGGAATCTGAAGACTCCTCTGAGCGTCACAGGACGCATGAGACCAGGTCCCCACATTCCGCCAGCCATTCCCAGGCTCACAGAATCCGGGAAAACCTGAAAGATCAGACGGGCACCTCTGGGAGCAGTGCTTCTGAGTCAGAGGATGAATGGACCAGGGTTACCCGAACCAAAAAGGCCAATAAGGCAAAAAGGGCCTTGCTTAAGGACCCCTTAAAACAGATTAAGGCAATAAGGAGTGTCATCACCCCTTATCACAAGAACGCCAAGTATTCTGTTTGGGAACACTTGGAGCTTTACAAGCAAATGATGGAGACTTTCCATTTGAAAGACAGCAGTAGCTGCATTCAGTATGTCAAATGGACATTCTCCCCAGAATACTCCAGTTTCTTTGCGGGGCTGGAGGAACAAAACCATTCAAGATGGTCCACATATAGGGTGGCCATCTTGAAAAAATGTTCTGTTCACATAAATCCCCAAGAGGCTCACAAGGCAGCCTACAATTTGCAATGTGGGGAGGATCAGGCCCCACAAGAATATGTGCAGGAATTGAACCGTGCCTTTGCGCAGACTAACAGAAGGGCGCGCACGGACAGTAAAGAGTTTGTAAATTCGTTTTTCCATGCCTTGCCCAAATACATCATGACCCAGCTAGTGAGAGATTTTCATGAGAAAAGGTCACTAGACTGGGTCATTGAACAGGCCACCCGGATCTATGAGGTGCAGAAGCCCATAGAAAATAAAAACAACGCCCAGAAAAGTCCCAAACCGACCAGCACCCCTGCTGCTGCCAAGGTGGCAGAGGTAAAGGTTGACCCCATTTTAGATTTGGAGATGGGGGGCCTAAAAACCTGCCTGCACGGAATAATTCTCAGCCCAGAAGGCCCTCGGGCCAGTCACAGACAGGGAGTCAAGGAGGTAGTCCCACAAATGGGGTCCCTCGCTCCCCTAACTATGTAAGTCCCCGCTACAAGGGAAATCGACCCATCCTGGGGTATGTGTGGACTCCTCGAGCCCAAGGGAGGGGGATCCAACCTGGCACCCAACCCAGGGAACTTCCCTCCTAACTTCCCACAGGAGGGCAGAAATTCACCAAACCCTGGGCAGAACTTTTTCCCCAGGTATCCACCCAATTTCGAGCCCCAAAATCATCCATCCTTCTTTCCCCAATTCCCTGAGCCCAGACCACCTAATCCGGGAGAGGGGAGGCCAAGGGTGGAGGGGTATCCAAATCTTCCCAACCCGGGGTACTACCAGAGAAGGGATAGCTAACCTTCCCGGGATCAGCCCAGGGGAGAAAATAGAACCCCGTATCAGCCTGAGCCGGTTTCACAGTTAGAGCGCCAGGGCCAAAATATGGCACGGGATCTGGGTCACATGCTGAGGGCTCAACAGAACCCTCAGATGAGCATGCCGGCGCAGAATGCCCCAAACTCTGGACCTGGTGCTCCAGAACAATGACGGGGGCAGCCCCCCGATATCCCACCGGTTCCCAGGGAGGAGGCACAAGGGGAAGGGGGGTGTAAAGCCTTGGAGGAAGCTTCCTTCCCCACTTGTAAACGGCCCCTGGAAACCCAGGAACCAGAAACAAAATCTCCTACCCCTGAAAGTCTGCCACCCAAGGAGCAGAGTGGAGGTAGGAGAAACAAATGACCCAAACAGACCCATTTTGTGGAGGAGGTACAGGTCTTCCAATTTGAGGGAGAGGGATCCTCAGAGGATCCTGGGAAAAGGATCTTCTCCTTCAGAGATGGGGTAACTCCTCCCAAGGAAAAATGGGTCCCAAGGGATTCCAATCCAGACTGGGTAGGTGTCTGGATTGAGCTGTCGCCGCCCATCATTCTATCCCCGAACCAACAATACCGAAAACCCCTGGTTCAAGCCCATCCTCGTGACTGCCTCCAAAGGGGGGGGGTGGCCCAGAACCGGAACCAGGGGTACCCAAAACCGCATCAATATCCGATTGCCAACTTTTTCTTTCAGATTCCCAAAACTCCCTGCCAAACTCTGCCCAAATCTCTTCTCTCTCAATGTCCAAAACCAGAAAATTAGCCCACCAGTTGTCTGAAAATGTGCATTATCTGTGCCCCCTTGAGGAGAACGAGGGAAGATACTATGCCCCGGTACAAGTACAGGGGCAGGGTACAATTTTGGCACTGGTGGACACTGGAACCCAAGCTACCCTTCTGTCCAAAAGGGCTTTTGAGGAACTAAATGCAGGAAGGGGGGAGAATTACCGAATTCCTCTCACCTCTCTTCCTGAACAACTTCAGAACTTTGAGAGGAAGGAAATTCCCATCGAGGGGACTGCAGATTTGGACATCAAAATTGGGCGACACAAGGTGAAACACCCAGTCATAGTAGTGACTCCAGAGGGCACCCCTTGTTTACTAGGGAATGACCTCCTGAGAAGGTTGTCACCCCTAATAGATTGTGTAAACAAGGTCCTCTGGACCCAGACTAGCCGACCAATAAAATTAAAACAGAGCGTCAACCATGTTAGTTTAAACGGCACCTGCCACATGGTTGAACAAAAATCTGACCAAATAGAATTTCACTTCCAGAACAACCAAATTCCAGACGTGACGGTAATAGCAGTAGGGCAACAGACTGGTGATGGGGGGTCCTCTCCATTTCTGAAAATCAACCTTCCTTCCAGTTTAAGGTGGTATTCCACACTGTAAGGAAACACTCTGAAATTCTTTACTAATCCACAATCAGACATTCCCACTCCAATAGTCCAGAAAGATGTGAAATCAGCTCAGAGCCTGGCTGATATTCAGCAAATTGGAGAGCAGTTGTTCATCCCTGTTCAGTTAAATGATGGGAAGGACTCTGTTCTCGCCCGAGTGTGTGTGAACAACGGTAAGAGCTTCATCAGCGAAGCCATGTTCTGCCAACTCCCAAAAGACAGAGCCATTCCCACATTCAAACTGATAGACAAATGGGAAATGGATCTGGAAACACCCAATTCCAAACATCTCCTGCCAAGCAGATGTATGCTTAAAATCTCCATTGGCAACAAGAGCATAGTCCATAATTGTTGGGTCATGCCAGACGTCACTGCCGCCTTTTACTTAGGCAGTGATATTCTCAATCGCTTTGCCATTAGTTTGGACCTAATAAACTTCAAAGCTTGGTCCCGATTAGCGGATAATCCCATGGGCTTTGATGATCAAGAAAAAGCATTTATGTCAGCTCAATTGCTACCTTACGCAGTTGAAATTCAGATTAAAGAGGAAGTCACCATCCCAGAAAGGACCCGACAATTCTCCCTGGAAGTCAAAGTTAAAAGAGGACAAAAATTGAAAAACCCTGATGCTTATATTCATCTAAATGCTTCTCTCCAACAGCAAGGGTTGGGGGTAAACCCAACACCATTAGTCAACATAGTACATGACACCATTCCAATAGAGGTGGATAACAGCGACTTAAAGAGTATTACTCTAGCCGCGGGCACCATTATTGGAATGGCGGTTGATGACCGACATTTTTCCATTGATTTAGGAAATTAACTGTTAGGATCAATCCCCAAGGACTGTTGTGACAGTGATAGCGATGACAACCCAACACCAGACAGGACCTTTACCTGGCATGGGGGGAACTTCCTGGTGTACACTTCCTGCCCTTATAGTAAGGAAGATGTGACTTGTGACTTCAGAAGGGATGAGGTGATTTTCCAGGTCCATGAGGGCTGCCTTTCCCACCGCAAGCCTCCAGTTCAAATCAGCACCCTGACCAGGGACTTCTCCACCCAGCTGGAGGAGGCCGCTGAGATAGCAAAACCAGAAGTCTTTCCAGGCTTCAGGCAGATGGTGGAAAGAGAGTCAACCTAGCTGATGCTTGTGTGACTCTGGAACAGAAGCAAAAGTTGAAACAAGTTTTCTTGGATTTCCAAGATCTCTTTGCGGTGGACTCATATGACTGTGGTCGCACCGACATCCACACAACAACAATTCCCACGGACCCTGGCATGACTCCATTGTTTGTGAAGCAATATCGCTTGCCTCTCGCATCGATGGAGTCCCTTACTGAAATAATTAAGAACTTTGAGTCCCGGGGAATAATCTGTCCAGTACACAGCACCTTTAATAATCCGGTGCTGGGAATATTGAAGCCAAACGGCCAGTGGAGACTCTGCGCCGACCTTAGGGAGCTCAACAAACGGGTCCATACTTCCCGATGGCCTCTTCCCTACATTGACCAAGGGCTGGCCCAGATCCATGGGTCACAGGTATTCACTGCAATAGACCTGACCAATGGATACTGGACCGCGCCTGTCAGTAGGGAGGACCAATACAAACTGGCTTTTACCTTTGGGGGCCAGCAGTACACATGGACCCGAACTCCCTTCGGATACCTCAACTCCGGCAATGAATTCAACATTTTCCTACACAAGGCCATGCCCGACCTGGGTGCAAGGGGTAACCTGTCTTATGTAGATGATGTCCTCATCAAAAGTTCTTCTGTGGAGGAACACATAGCGGAGATCCGTTATGTTCTGACACAGTTGAGGGCCTCCGGAGCAAAACTTTCCTTTCAGAAAGCACAGTGGTGTAGAACCCGTGTTAATTTCTTGGGGCATGAGATTACTCTTCAGGGTCTCTGTCCCCAGGAAAAGAAAGTGGAAGCACTTCAGAAACTGAAAGACCCCACAACTCTGTGGGAACTAAGGAGCCTCCTTGGACTGAATAATTACAGCAGAAAGTTCATTGAGGGCTACGCAGAGATCACCAGACCCCTGATTCATCTTTTGAAGGGGGGGGTCAAGTGAGAATGGCCCACTTGACCCCCCCACATCCGGACGAGGGTGGCAATTGAGTGTACATTTGGCCTGTGGATGGCAAGCTTCCGATATTTACATCGGACGGGGGTGCGCTAATGTACAGGCCAGACAAGGTGAGCAAGATTGTGCTCGGATGAGCCATGTTGCACAACATATGCATCTGACGGAACATACACCTGCCCTCAGATGTGGACATGCTCCCCAACCCCCCGAAGATGATGACGCAGTGCCTGTGGGTTGCACACATGAACACATTGTGCAAGCAGAGGTCAGGCTGGGGCGACTTGCTCGCCAGGTGCTCACTGAGAACTTCTTCTGATGTTGACAACCACTATCGACATCCATGTACCCCTCACTATTAATTTCACACAATTATGAAATGCGCCCAGTGACAAATGTCCAATAATTGCTGCAAGTGATAAGTATTTATTTAAGTTAAGTGAAAATTGTAATGTACATGGATTTAACATCCCACCCTCCTCAATCACGCACCCCAACAACACCCTCCCAAATAACCCAGTCCAACAAAACCCTCCCCAATCACCCACCCCAACAACACTCTCCCCAACCACCTACCCCAACAACACCTTTCCCAATCACCCACCCCGACAACACCATCCCCAATCACCCACCCCAACAACACCCTCCCCAATCACCCACCCCAGCAAAACTTACCAGGAACAGGCTCAGATGAGAACAGTGATGCAGTCCCAGTGGCTGAAAATTGCAGTTTTGAATTTCAGATGTCTTGGAACCCCACAGAAATACAGCTTCAAGGTTGGCACCTGTGTTTTATACATTTGTAAGTGCTTCCCTTTTGAGGTTGAAGTTCTGTGAAATAAACAACAACTCTGCGAGTATATGTATTTAGGGAAGGATTGCATTTGAGCGCCAGGTAATCACCTAACAGGAGTTCTTTCCATTTTTCTTTGTTTAGTAAGTGTTTCCATGTTAGGTGAGTAATTGATGCAATATCTCCATGACAGAAAACCATCTCTATGTGCTTTTAGAATCTTCATTGGACAAGCTCAGAATTGAGTGGTAAAATGTGGGAGGAGCTACTTAATTGTTTGGTGCCTTGAGGGCCATTCAAAGGATAAAAAGGCGGGCACTTCTTCCACAATGTCCATACCAGGAACAGCCTCAGATGAGAACAGTGATGCAGACCCACTGGCTGAACATTGCAGTTTGAAAGTTTTTTTGCTCTCCCTTCTGCTTCTCTGCTCTTTTCACTGGTTTTATTCTATTTTCTTCTCCTCTCCCTTCCCCTTCTCTCTCTCTCCTCGCCCCTTCCCTACTTCTTTTCTGTGCACTTACTCTATCAGAATTGTCCTTGGACCTATTATGATAGTAACCAATGTTTGTCTCCTCCCCCCTCTTACTTATTATCCCCACTCCCCCTCCAGCACTATCTGAAATGTCGTCAGGCCTAGTAAAATAGTCGCTTGTTTTGTCCCTCTCCCTCCTCTTTCCTCCCCTCTCCCTCACCTCGTGTAATTCTCCTGCTCTACCAGAAATGTTGTCAGGCTTAGTATGGTAGTCGCCTGTCTGTTTCCATTTCCTTGCACTATCTGAAATGTCACTAGGCTGAGTACGATAGTTAATTTCACATTCTTGTTGCTTATGGCCTATAAGAATGTTTTGTATTTTCCCTTGTTCCCTCCCTTATCGTGAAGCGCTTTGAGACACATAGGGCCTCATTACAAGGGTGGCGCTCCCGTAATGAAGGGTGCCGGTACGGGACTGGCACCCTTCATTACGGGAGCGCCGATTACGAGGTTCCCTTTGCGGGTCCCGCGAGGGGAAGAGGGAGGTAATAACGGGCCATCCATTCGTAATGTGCCTGTCATTACCTCCCTCCCCATTCCCATTGAGCCCCATGGGGCTCAATGGGAATGGGGAATGGTTCCTTCAAGGAGGAAAAACCGGGTCCTCCAATGTTGGAATGACCCGGTTATTCCTCATTGAAGGAACCCGGTAATGGAGCTCGGTTTGGAGGCAGCCATGGTGCCAACAGCACCATGGCTGCCTCCAAACTCATAATGAGGCCCATTGTGTATAGGCGCTATATAAATAAACTATCATTTCATATCATAACACAAGTACACCATTAATGTGTCCATGATTCACTTCCGTGCACACTTAGGCTTTGGGTTCTGTTCCTGCAATCTTGTGGTGAGGTGGTGCAGTGAACAGCACCTTGGTGTGCTTTCCAATGAGCCCTCAGTAAGCACCATATTTGAGGTGGAGGGCTCCTATCCCTGCACACGTATGTACTGCAGTGTCAACTGCATGGCTTGGGTAAGTGCCTCTCCTGAGGCGGATGTGGCATCCGTAAGTTCACGGACCCTCTGGCCCAGTGTGACCATAGCAGCAGTGGCATGTCCAAGGGAGCGTGCCATGCGGTGGACGCATCCCTGCATGCATTCAGTTGTTCTCCTGCCATTTTGTGTATGTCCGCCTGCTGGTGCTCAATCTGCTTCAGTCGTGAATGGATTGCCCGCAGGTTACCTTCCGCCAGTGGTGGTGGACTATGTGGACTTGGAGGTGGGGCTGGACTAAAGCCAGGTGTTGTGTCCCCATCATAAGGCTCATACTCCTACCTGTCCTCCTCCTCTTCTTCAAGAGTGCCATGGGACGGGGTGCATGCTGCAAAGGAATTCCATTCTGCTTGCTCTGGCTTGCACAGGTGTGGGGGCTGTTTTGGTTGCTGCGTGGGAGGGTCTGCCTCATCATTGTCCGTGGAGAAAGTACACGTTGGGGAATTCAGATACGTTAACAATTTGCTACACATGTCGGTCATGCATTCAACCCATCCCATGATGTGTGTCCCAGTGTTGTTGGTATCATGTGCTTCACATGGGTGGTATTGCTCAGATAGGTGACCATGCAGAGGGGGCGAGGGAGGGGGGTTCATGCTGGGTGTGTACAATGTGCATGCATGAGCATTGTTTTGGGGTACCACTGACTTTGACGTGTTCAGCGGGCCGCAACAAATGCAAAAATAAATAAATAAATCGGACCACTTGTCATACCCATTGCTCTACACTATACTGGTGGATGTGTGCTCTGGGGGGAGGCATGCACATGTTCCTGCAGTTGTACTTATTGACGTCTCCGTGGGTCCCTGCTCCAGCCTCAGCACCTCTGATGCCCTCGATTCCCTCCATGTGGAGGATGCTGCTTTGACGTTCCTCCATGGGGTACACAGTGCCTCCACCAGTAGCTGTGCACTCCCTCCTGTGCTTTAATATGGCACTGCAGAACTTTGCTTTGAGGTAGTCCCACCTCTTGCGACAGTCCTTCCTGCGGGAACTAAGGAGCCTCCTTGGACTGACTAATTACAGCAGAAAGTTCATTGAGGGCTACGCAGAGATCACCAGACCCCTGATTCATCTTTTGAAGGGGGCGGTCAATTGGGAATGGGGTCCAGAACAATCCAAGGCAGTAAGACAGCTCAAAAGAAGCCTCTCACAAGCGCCTTGCCTAGCTTACCCTGTCAGAAACAAGGAGTTTTTCTTGTAGACAGGGTTCTCTAATACATGCTTGACTGCGGTATTATATCAAAAGCATTACAAGGTCAATAAAGTAATCTCCTATGCGAGCAAAACTTTATCCTCTGTGGAGGAGAAATTCAACGATTGTGAGAAGGCACTCCTGGCAACGGTGTGGGCATTGAAGAATTACCGCCCGTTTATCCAGGAGGAACACATCATAGTGGAGACTCCACACCAGCCTCTGCAATATCTCCAAAGTGACAGAATCCGGGCCGGAAATGTGAGTAATTCCTAAATTACTTCCTGGATTCTGTCAATGCAAGGCTTTCCTGTGGAGGTCAGATATGGCCAAAACCAGAAGAGTCCCCTCGCGCAAGGTCTGGCTGACTTGCATAATTGTGCCAGAGAAAACTGTCTCGAGGACGAAAGTCTAAAAATCAAGGACAACATGGAGGCATACCTTAATTCCCCACCCAAAGTCTTTGAAGAAGACAAGTGTGAGGGAATGCCCACTGTCTATGTGGATGGATGCTCTTACCATGTTGACAACAACGGGGAAAAAGAACTTGTGACCGGCGTAGGGAATGCATGGGTGAATGAGTCCCTAGAACCCTCCGCTGGATACAAAATTGGTCCCCGAAGTAGTCAGGTGGGAGAATTGATTGCTGTGTATCAGGCCATCCTCACTGCCATCCAACATCAACTCCACGAACTGGTCATAATCACAGATTCGGATTATGTACGGAACGGATTCGTGGAGCACCTGGTTAATTGGAAAACCAGAGGCATGTTATATGATGATAACAAACCCTTGAAACATGGGAAGTTAATCCAAAATATTGATGATCTGGGCACCTCGAATGGGATGACCGTCTACTGGAAAAAGATCAAGGGTCATTCCAAAGTAGAGGGACCAGACAAAACGGGAAATGACTTAGCTGATCAGCTGGCCAAAACCGGGGTCATCCAAGGGGATCTAATAGAGATTGAGTCCTTGTTGGGGGAAATCCAGGTCACTGCTATCACTAGGTCCCAGACAAACGCTCACAATGATCTTTCAACTGCACAATGGAGTAAGGAGACCCCAGATGCTGATTTGATTACGGCTCAGAAGGGGGATCCAATAATTGGTAAATTTTACCAACACATTGAGGACCCTGAAAACTTTCCCCTGACGGATACCGATTACATTGGGAAAGAGGACCTTAGAGTGTTGATGAAATGTCCAGAAATGTTCCGAATCCAAGACGGTTTGTTGGTAAGGAAATCCCAAGCTGGCCATGATCAGTGGGTGGGCCCTACCTCATTCCGAAGCCTGATGTTAAGTCACGCCCATGATGCGGCCACCGCCGGTCATAGGGGGTTTCACACAACACTTGAGATCTTAAAAGAGGTTGCATACTGGCCACACATAGGGCAGGTCCTCGACCAATACTTGAAGGGGTGTCTTGTGTGTGCACAATTTCAGCCACATCCGTCACACACCGGGCGCCTCTCCAGAAGAGGGCGATGACACTGCCATGGTCAGATTTGCAAGTCGACTTTATCGGGCCCGTGATTCGCTCCTCTAGGGGGATAAGTACATGTTGACAGTGACATGCTTATTTACTAAATGGGTGGAATGTTTCCCGGCCCCAAACTGCAAGGCAGAAACAGCAGCTGCCCTGATGATCAACCACATCTTTTCACGTTTTGGTCTACCCCAAAGGATTGAGTCAGACAGAGGTAGCCATTTCACCAGCGAAGTAATGACAAAGATGTGGGAGATACTGGGGGTTAAAAGGAAGCTACATATTGCTTACCGGCCAGCAGTGGAGAGATACAACAGAACCATTGTGAGCATATTAAAAATGTTTGTGGCAGATTCTGGGCCAAGTTGGGATATCCGATTACCTCTTGTCCTAATGACCATCAGATCTACCCCTTCATCTGCAACTAAAATGTCACCATTTGAGCTGATGACTGGACGCAAGATGGTGCTTCCCCAGCATTTGCTCTACAGGACCCAAGAGCAGACATTAATCAATGCGTCCACAACTCATCAGTATGTGGAGAATTTAAGGAAACACCTCCAACATGCTTTTGCCTATACTCAGCGTAATCTAGAAAGATCAGCCGAGAGTATGAAAACTCACTATGACCTGAAGACTACCAGGAAAGAATACAATGTGGGAGACCGGGTCTATCTATATAATTTCCAAAGAAACCAGGCCAAACAGCGAAAATTTCTGCCTACATGGAAGGGACCTTTTGAAATTGTAGACAAGATCTCCCCAGTCGCCTACAAGATCCGCATCCCCAAAGGTAGTTCGGCAGAGGGGGAAGATAAGTGGGTCCACATTAATCAGCTAAAGTGTTGCCATCCCAGGCACACTCTGCAACAACTGGAGCAACCCTTTGGAATCCCAGAGGGGGCCGCCCCAGATCAATAAAAACTCCAACCCTAAAATATTCCACATATCAAAAATATAGTAACAGAATGCAAATGTCTCCTGATTATATCTTGTCTTTTAAAATAAGAATGTAAATGTCTCTTGATTTATAAAATGTATATGCCGCCCCACTATATCAATAGTGGGGGAGAAATGTCTACGAATAGGTATTGCCGCTTTGCTTTGTCATCCTAGGAGAGATGAAACCATGAAGACTGACCAAGGAGGATGACCCGGGGACCGAGAGCAAAGATCCGAGGGGCCCGGGGTACCGCCCGAAACTCCCATCAGGACCAGCGAGGAGAACCGATCGATACACCCTGATGAAGGGAAAAAAATGCTGAACTTTGCCATCTGCGGAATCAGAAGAAGATGATGCGGACATCCCAGCGCGTGGATCAAAACATCCTTTGCACCTGACTCCCCCTCGACTCGAAATCAAAGTGCAGTCGGGCGGGGGGGCTTGTCAGGTGTCTTGACCCACGTTTGAATTATTAGGCTGCAACATTTGGTGCTGTGGGCTTAGAAAATCCAAGATGGCCGAAAAGCCCACATTTGCGCCAGAATCCAGGAAAAACGCGCAGTTTTGCGCACACCAAAATGGTCGCCTGACCTGCCACCCACCAGTGCGAGAGTGATGGGCCAGAAACACCATGAGTGAAACGTGGTGCCAAAGGAAAAACAGCAGTGCCGGTTAGCTCAAAAAGTGCCTTGAAAACACCTTTGTTTCTCTGAAATGCAAGCTAAAAATGCCTATTTTAAACATTGCAAGATATTCAAAAATCTCACTGAACACCAGCAGACATTTGGCAGAATGTAGTCTTGTGTGCATACAAAATCTGGAAAGATGAAGAGCCTAAAATAATGTTCATAACACAACTGGCTGAGCGGTGGATGTCAGCAGCTTAAGTGAAATTGGACTTAAAACCACTAAAATCAAAATGTTTAAAATAAATGAGTGACCTACTTTTTGAGTGTCACATAGGTTGCAACTGTTTAAATGTCATAGTTTTGAACTTAGAATCAGCGTCCTAGCTGCATGTGTAAAAATTGTAAGTTTGATTTGAATGAAGAAAACTGGAACAAAAGTGACCTTAAGCTGAATCCTGGCTTGAAGAGATTGAATTCTGCTTGGCAACTACCCCCCGACAGGAGTTGAAACCTGCCCAGCAACTGCATTCACAGGCCTGGCTGCCTTCTGCTGTTTCCACCAAAAGGAGATTACACCTCTCTGATTGAATTAGGGGCGGGGTAGCTGGGGCTGCAGGAAACAGAACAATGAGCTTTCCTTGGCTCAGGCAAATGTTAAATTAGGGGGGTCGTAAATGGCTTCCTCTTGGAATAAACGGGGAGGAGCAGTGCTTCTGGGAGCCACCTGAGCTGGGGGCGGGGAAAGACAGAAATCCCCCCATGTGCTTTGGAACCTAAACCACACCCATCTGGGCCAGAGCATAATTTTAAAAAGATGGTTAATTCATAGTACAAAAGTGTCAAAATTATATAATTAATATCATGATTCCTGTGATTTTTCTGTGCACATTTCAAGAGGTGTTAGGACTCTGTACGATGTTCTGGGGCCAAACCCCGCTATTTATTAATATTGCAGACACTGTGCTTACACTGGAGAATTGAAAACTTATTAATGTGGTCAGGGAGCGGGTGTACCTCTGTGTAAATTTTGAGGAAAAACCAATGTTGCAAAAGCTACTTAAAAGCGCAAAACGTTGTCCTTTCTGAACCCATGCTCGCAGGAACATGGGGCTTGATCAGAGACCTGTCTTAATTCATCCAACATGTGTACATGTATTTTCAACAACTTGTGTATCTGGGAAATATGTATTTGGATCAAAAATTGATTTGTGTGCAAATTGACAAGGGGAGGATCCTCTGACCCATAAACTTACCTCCTCACGATGACACTCCATTTCCATCCCCCATTCAAGGGAGAGAGGAGAACTTGGCCAATGATAAGTTGTGAGGGGCAGGCTTAGTTATGCCCACGCACGCACCCACTTTCTAAAGACATAAAAGGACCCACTGAAATCCAGGCAGGACACATTCACTTTTCCATTTCAAACTGATTTCTTGCGAAGCACTCTGCCGGACCAGACAATATCAAGAAGGACCATCCAGAACTTAGACTCCAGACTCCAGAACTTTAGGCAGAGGGGCCTGAACTACAAGCTGAATCCTTTTCAGCAGGCATCAAAATCTTTTGCAACCTGACTCTTCAATAGCCGGGCGGTGCTGTTTGATTCTGGCTAGAACCCTATGCCAGAACCCAGAAAGCAGTGATGTATCCAGACCAGACCGCTGTGTAGTGCCAAGAACTTTTGCCGGAACCAGAGATCCAGACCAGCAGCGCAGAGCCGACCCAGATCGCTGTGAGCAGAACCGGTACCAGAGACCGTCCGTGGCAAGAGAACCGCAGCTAACCCTGTTGACCAGATCCGTGACGGAGGCCCATTCCTTCCAAGACTATGAGTGAGTATCCTGAAAACTGTGCCAGAACCAATCTCTTAGTCTAAGATAACCTGATTCAAACCATTTTAACCTGTCCAGAACTGCATCATAGAAGTCGTGTGTCCATTCTCTGATTAATCCTGTCAAAGTGTAATTTTGTCATTCTGAAGTTTACTTTAATTTTCTGTTCCTTATAATTTTTCCGTAATTGCGCTCGACGCACTCGGAAGAAGTGCCACGAATTGAAAACTAGCTCAAACTTCTTCACCTGTCAAAAATCCCTGTCTTTTGCTTTGCATTGCTGAAATTCGTTTTCAACCTGATAATCCCTCATGTATCATTGATAGTGTAGACCTGAACTAATTCAAAGTAGCGGTCACCTACCCTGAAAATCCTATAGGGAATTAAAATCATTTTTAGCATATTTTCACTTCTTTGCAAATCACATTTAAAGTATTTTTGCCTGTGTTTTAAAATCATCCCTGTGCTCAAAGCTTGCTGGGGGGAATTGAACATTGAATTGCATTTTGATTGTATTCCTGAAAACTGTGTGCTCTCCTTCCATCTCCTTATATTGCATAGGGGGGAGTGAATTGTCAAAGGAAAAAGTGATCATATTATCTCTTGCTGAAACCATCTCAGTTATTTCTGTGCTGCATTCTTTTCCACCATTGCATTTCCTTGAATCCATAAAAGCATTCTCAGCTACCTTATCCTCTCTATACCAACTCCTAAGTAATTAAATAAGCGTACAATTGTAATATTATCCATTGTTGATCACTGTCATAGTCTTAAGTTTGATATCAAATATTAATTTATTATAAAAGTGTGATATATATATCTTGTTTAATTTTTCAATAAATCTGTTAATTTGCAAAACAAACCTACTTCTTGGCTCAGGGGGATTCAAAGAGAGGTCAGGGGGTCAGGGGGATTCAAAGAGAGGGGTGTTATATAAGGGTTTGTCATCCAGATTATAACTTGTCATAAAAATATATAAATAAGGGCTTCCCTTGGGCATCCCAGACCGGGCATTGACTTAGTTGGAGTGCTGAATTGAAGTCCCTTAACAGAGTGGGGGCTCGAGTCGGGACATCTGGATTAGATCTACTACTTGTGCAGCATGATACAGTGTGCTAACTGATAGGATACATAAATCCTGTTGGATCACCACACTGTATTACACTGTAAAAACACTCCTCAAAGGAACGCTCTAATGAAACGGTCTGTTTTGCAAAATAAAATACTAACTTCTGTAAGTCAGGAAGAAAATCTAATTTCCAGAATGACGACCTTGGTAGATATCAAAATAGCCAGAGAGCACCTCTTACATAAGCTATTTGTGAGAGATGAGTGGACTGAACAGGACCAAAATGTGTGGTTGCAGGCAATCGCGCAACAGGTCACTGTAACTGTGTCAGATATATGGAGAGATCAGGGTCCCTTACATGTGGCCCTGAGTGAACTATATATGGCCCCTAAGGCCAAGGATGAGCATAACAAGATTGCCAGGGTAGCGACATATTTATATTTATATATGGGAGCCATACAGGATAAATGTGCTGAAGGCCAAGATCTGGCAAATAGGCAACAGATGGCATTAGAAAAGGCCCAATCTGACCTGGTCTCTTCCGAGCAGAGGCTGCAGAGGAGCCAGGAGTCAGAAAATGATAGTAGGCAGTATATCATTAAAATAAAAGAGGATATGGGTATCAGGATACCAGATTTCTGGCCTTGCAGAAAGAGTACCAAGAAGGTTTGGACACCCTACTGTAGAGCCAGAAAAAGCTGGAGCAACAACTGGACTTCAATAGGGCATGCGCAGAGCAGGTAGTCACCATGCAAAGCCACCTAGATAGGGAGAACGCAGAGAGCAACAAACTGATTCTGAAAGACCTGGATACCCAGACAGAATTTGAAGAAGAGCGCCAGAAATCTGGGGCCCTTAAAAGGCAGAGGGACGACCTGGAGGCACAGATGCAGGCTCTTAGTCAGGAAAGGGACATCTTAGGCCAGGAAGTCTGCCAATTAAAAGAAATAAATGAAGAAAATCACCTGGCCCTCCAGGGACTGGGTGACCTCCAAAAAGAGCATCAGAACGTGTTAGAGCACACCAGGAGGGTGGAAGATGCTCTGGCAAGAAAGGAGCAGGCCAGTAGGGATGGGACTCAGGAGGTCCCCCTCCTGCAGCAAAGACTGGCCCAGTACTCCAGGACCAACCAGGAGGCACAGAGAGAAAATGAGGCTCTCTGTCAGCACAATGATAGGCTCCAGCAATAGGTAGCCATGCAGGAGAGACTGAAAGAGTCTAGTAAGGCCTTAACTGAGGAACTGAAAGCACAGGCTCTTGCATGGCAACAGGGAGCAGGGGCTGATAGAGATGAGGTTCGCTGGGAAAGGGAAACACCTGAGCATAACCTCAGGTCTCTAGTACCAGAGGCCTTCATCTCTCCCAGTCCTTGGACTCTGCCACCCCCATGTCCCATGGCGCACATGAGCCCAGGGCCACCGGGATGGCAGATTACCATCCAGCCAAAAGTATGGTGCTCATATGCCAGTACCACCCAGGAATGGATGGGCGAGCATCCGGGTATGGGCACCTAAGTACAGTGCAATTTAGTGGGGAACCCCAGGAGAGTAGGCCCACTAAGGGCATCCTGAAAACCTCTGCCCAGTTAGGTCAGAGGGGGGGGTATTCACCTGAAAACCTCTGCCCAGTTAGGTCAGAGGGGGGGTATTCATCAAATCCTGGCAGCAAGGAGGAATCTGAAGACTCCTCTGAGCGTCACAGGACGCATGAGACCAGGTCCCCACATTCCGCCAGCCATTCCCAGGCTCACAGAATCCGGGAAAACCTGAAAGATCAGACGGGCACCTCTGGGAGCAGTGCTTCTGAGTCAGAGGATGAATGGACCAGGGTTACCCGAACCAAAAAGGCCAATAAGGCAAAAAGGGCCTTGCTTAAGGACCCCTTAAAACAGATTAAGGCAATAAGGAGTGTCATCACCCCTTATCACAAGAACGCCAAGTATTCTGTTTGGGAACACTTGGAGCTTTACGAGCAAATGATGGAGACTTTCCATTTGAAAGACAGCAGTAGCTGCATTCAGTATGTCAAATGGACATTCTCCCCAGAATACTCCAGTTTCTTTGCGGGGCTGGAGGACCAAAACCATTCAAGATGGTCCACATATAGGGTGGCCATCTTGAAAAAATGTTCTGTTCACATAAATCCCCAAGAGGCTCACAAGGCAGCCTACAATTTGCAATGTGGGGAGGATCAGGCCCCACAAGAATATGTGCAGGAATTGAACCGTGCCTTTGCGCAGACTAACAGAAGGGCGCGCACGGACAGTAAAGAGTTTGTAAATTCGTTTTTCCATGCCTTGCCCAAATACATCATGACCCAGCTAGTGAGAGATTTTCATGAGAAAAGGTCACTAGACTGGGTCATTGAACAGGCCACCCGGATCTATGAGGTGCAGAAGCCCATAGAAAATAAAAACAACGCCCAGAAAAGTCCCAAACCGACCAGCACCCCTGCTGCTGCCAAGGTGGCAGAGGTAAAGGTTGACCCCATTTTAGATTTGGAGATGGGGGGCCTAAAAACCTGCCTGCACGGAATAATTCTCAGCCCAGAAGGCCCTCGGGCCAGTCACAGACAGGGAGTCAAGGAGGTAGTCCCACAAATGGGGTCCCTCGCTCCCCTGACTATGTAAGTCCCCGCTACAAGGGAAATCGACCCATCCTGGGGTATGTGTGGACTCCTCGAGCCCAAGGGAGGGGGATCCAACCAGGCACCCAACCCAGGGAACTTCCCTCCTAACTTCCCACAGGAGGGCAGAAATTCACCAAACCCTGGGCAGAACTTTTTCCCCAGGTATCCACCCAATTTCGAGCCCCAAAATCATCCATCCTTCTTTCCCCAATTCCCTGAGCCCAGACCACCTAATCCGGGAGAGGGGAGGCCAAGGGTGGAGGGGTATCCAAATCTTCCCAACCCGGGGTACTACCAGAGAAGGGATAGCTAACCTTCCCGGGATCAGCCCAGGGGAGAAAATAGAACCCCGTATCAGCCTGAGCGGGTTTCACAGTTAGAGCGCCAGGGCCAAAATATGGCACGGGATCTGGGTCACATGCTGAGGGCTCAACAGAACCCTCAGATGAGCATGCCGACGCAGAATGCCCCAAACTCTGGACCTGGTGCTCCAGAACAATGACGGGGGCAGCACCCCGATATCCCACCGGTTCCCAGGGAGGAGGCACAAGGGGAAGGGGGGTGTAAAGCCTTGGAGGAAGCTTCCTTCCCCACTTGTAAACGGCCCCTGGAAACCCAGGAACCAGAAACAAAATCTCCTACCCCTGAAAGTCTGCCACCCAAGGAGCAGAGTGGAGGTAGTAGAATCAAATGACCCAAACAGACCCATTTTGTGGAGGAGGTACAGGTCTTCCAATTTGAGGGAGAGGGATCCTCAGAGGATCCTGGGAAAAGGATCTTCTCCTTCAGAGATGGGGTAACTCCTCCCAAGGAAAAATGGGTCCCAAGGGATTCCAATCCAGACTGGGTAGGTGTCTGGATTGAGCTGTCGCCGCCCATCATTCTATCCCCGAACCAACAATACCGAAAACCCCTGGTTCAAGCCCATCCTCGTGACTGCCTCCAAAGGGGGGGGGTGGCCCAGAACCGGAACCAGGGGTACCCAAAACCGCATCAATATCCGATTGCCAACTTTTTCTTTCAGATTCCCAAAACTCCCTGCCAAACTCTGCCCAAATCTCTTCTCTCTCAATGTCCAAAACCAGAAAATTAGCCCACCAGTTGTCTGAAAATGTGCATTATCTGTGCCCCCTTGAGGAGAACGAGGGAAGATACTATGCCCCGTACAAGTACAGGGGCAGGGTACAATTTTGGCACTGGTGGACACTGGAACCCAAGCTACCCTTCTGTCCAAAAGGGCTTTTGAGGAACTAAATGCAGGAAGGGGGGAGAATTACCGAATTCCTCTCACCTCTCTTCCTGGACAACTTCAGAACTTTGAGGGGAAGGAAATTCCCATCGAGGGGACTGCAGATTTGGACATCAAAATTGGGCGACACAAGGTGAAACACCCAGTCATAGTAGTGACTCCAGAGGGCACCCCTTGTTTACTAGGGAATGACCTCCTGAGAAGGTTGTCACCCCTAATAGATTGTGTAAACAAGGTCCTCTGGACCCAGACTAGCCGACCAATAAAATTAAAACAGAGCGTCAACCATGTTAGTTTAAACGGCACCTGCCACATGGTTGAACAAAAATCTGACCAAATAGAATTTCACTTCCAGAACAACCAAATTCCAGACGTGACGGTAATAGCAGTAGGGCAACAGACTGGTGATGGGGGGTCCTCTCCATTTCTGAAAATCAACCTTCCTTCCAGTTTAAGGTGGTATTCCACACTGTAAGGAAACACTCTGAAATTCTTTACTAATCCACAATCAGACATTCCCACTCCAATAGTCCAGAAAGATGTGAAATCAGCTCAGAGCCTGGCTGATATTCAGCAAATTGGAGAGCAGTTGTTCATCCCTGTTCAGTTAAATGATGGGAAGGACTCTGTTCTCGCCCGAGTGTGTGTGAACAACGGTAAGAGCTTCATCAGCGAAGCCATGTTCTGCCAACTCCCAAAAGACAGAGCCATTCCCACATTCAAACTGATAGACAAATGGGAAATGGATCTGGAAACACCCAATTCCAAACATCTCCTGCCAAGCAGATGTATGCTTAAAATCTCCATTGGCAACAAGAGCATAGTCCATAATTGTTGGGTCATGCCAGACGTCACTGCCGCCTTTTACTTAGGCAGTGATATTCTCAATCGCTTTGCCATTAGTTTGGACCTAATAAACTTCAAAGCTTGGTCCCGATTAGCGGATAATCCCATGGGCTTTGATGATCAAGAAAAAGCATTTATGTCAGCTCAATTGCTACCTTATGCAGTTGAAATTCAGATTAAAGAGGAAGTCACCATCCCAGAAAGGACCCGACAATTCTCCCTGGAAGTCAAAGTTAAAAGAGGACAAAAATTGAAAAACCCTGATGCTTATATTCATCTAAATGCTTCTCTCCAACAGCAAGGGTTGGGGGTAAACCCAACACCATTAGTCAACATAGTACATGACACCATTCCAATAGAGGTGGATAACAGCGACTTAAAGAGTATTACTCTAGCCGCGGGCACCATTATTGGAATGGCGGTTGATGACCGACATTTTTCCATTGATTTAGGAAATTAACTGTTAGGATCAATCCCCAAGGACTGTTGTGACAGTGATAGCGATGACAACCCAACACCAGACAGGACCTTTACCTGGCATGGGGGGAACTTCCTGGTGTACACTTCCTGCCCTTATAGTAAGGAAGATGTGACTTGTGACTTCAGAAGGGATGAGGTGATTTTCCAGGTCCATGAGGGCTGCCTTTCCCACCGCAAGCCTCCAGTTCAAATCAGCACCCTGACCAGGGACTTCTCCACCCAGCTGGAGGAGGCCGCTGAGATAGCAAAACCAGAAGTCTTTCCAGGCTTCAGGCAGATGGTGGAAAGAGAGTCAACCTAGCTGATGCTTGTGTGACTCTGGAACAGAAGCAAAAGTTGAAACAAGTTTTCTTGGATTTCCAAGATCTCTTTGCGGTGGACTCATATGACTGTGGTCGCACCGACATCCACACAACAACAATTCCCACGGACCCTGGCATGACTCCATTGTTTGTGAAGCAATATCGCTTGCCTCTCGCATCGATGGAGTCCCTTACTGAAATAATTAAGAACTTTGAGTCCCGGGGAATAATCTGTCCAGTACACAGCACCTTTAATAATCCGGTGCTGGGAATATTGAAGCCAAACGGCCAGTGGAGACTCTGCGCCGACCTTAGGGAGCTCAACAAACGGGTCCATACTTCCCGATGGCCTCTTCCCTACATTGACCAAGGGCTGGCCCAGATCCATGGGTCACAGGTATTCACTGCAATAGACCTGACCAATGGATACTGGACCGCGCCTGTCAGTAGGGAGGACCAATACAAACTGGCTTTTACCTTTGGGGGCCAGCAGTACACATGGACCCGAACTCCCTTCGGATACCTCAACTCCGGCAATGAATTCAACATTTTCCTACACAAGGCCATGCCCGACCTGGGTGCAAGGGGTAACCTGTCTTATGTAGATGATGTCCTCATCAAAAGTTCTTCTGTGGAGGAACACATAGCGGAGATCCGTTATGTTCTGACACAGTTGAGGGCCTCCGGAGCAAAACTTTCCTTTCAGAAAGCACAGTGGTGTAGAACCCGTGTTAATTTCTTGGGGCATGAGATTACTCTTCAGGGTCTCTGTCCCCAGGAAAAGAAAGTGGAAGCACTTCAGAAACTGAAAGACCCCACAACTCTGTGGGAACTAAGGAGCCTCCTTGGACTGAATAATTACAGCAGAAAGTTCATTGAGGGCTACGCAGAGATCACCAGACCCCTGATTCATCTTTTGAAGGGGGGGGTCAAGTGAGAATGGCCCACTTGACCCCCCCACATCCGGACGAGGGTGGCAATTGAGTGTACATTTGGCCTGTGGATGGCAAGCTTCCGATATTTACATCGGACGGGGGTGCGCTAATGTACAGGCCAGACAAGGTGAGCAAGATTGTGCTCGGATGAGCCATGTTGCACAACATATGCATCTGACGGAACATACACCTGCCCTCAGATGTGGACATGCTCCCCAACCCCCCGAAGATGATGACGCAGTGCCTGTGGGTTGCACACATGAACACATTGTGCAAGCAGAGGTCAGGCTGGGGCGACTTGCTCGCCAGGTGCTCACTGAGAACTTCTTCTGATGTTGACAACCACTATCGACATCCATGTACCCCTCACTATTAATTTCACACAATTATGAAATGCGCCCAGTGACAAATGTCCAATAATTGCTGCAAGTGATAAGTATTTATTTAAGTTAAGTGAAAATTGTAATGTACATGGATTTAACATCCCACCCTCCTCAATCACGCACCCCAACAACACCCTCCCAAATAACCCAGTCCAACAAAACCCTCCCCAATCACCCACCCCAACAACACTCTCCCCAACCACCTACCCCAACAACACCTTTCCCAATCACCCACCCCGACAACACCATCCCCAATCACCCACCCCAACAACACCCTCCCCAATCACCCACCCCAGCAAAACTTACCAGGAACAGGCTCAGATGAGAACAGTGATGCAGTCCCAGTGGCTGAAAATTGCAGTTTTGAATTTCAGATGTCTTGGAACCCCACAGAAATACAGCTTCAAGGTTGGCACCTGTGTTTTATACATTTGTAAGTGCTTCCCTTTTGAGGTTGAAGTTCTGTGAAATAAACAACAACTCTGCGAGTATATGTATTTAGGGAAGGATTGCATTTGAGCGCCAGGTAATCACCTAACAGGAGTTCTTTCCATTTTTCTTTGTTTAGTAAGTGTTTCCATGTTAGGTGAGTAATTGATGCAATATCTCCATGACAGAAAACCATCTCTATGTGCTTTTAGAATCTTCATTGGACAAGCTCAGAATTGAGTGGTAAAATGTGGGAGGAGCTACTTAATTGTTTGGTGCCTTGAGGGCCATTCAAAGGATAAAAAGGCGGGCACTTCTTCCACAATGTCCATACCAGGAACAGCCTCAGATGAGAACAGTGATGCAGACCCACTGGCTGAACATTGCAGTTTGAAAGTTTTTTTGCTCTCCCTTCTGCTTCTCTGCTCTTTTCACTGGTTTTATTCTATTTTCTTCTCCTCTCCCTTCCCCTTCTCTCTCTCTCCTCGCCCCTTCCCTACTTCTTTTCTGTGCACTTACTCTATCAGAATTGTCCTTGGACCTATTATGATAGTAACCAATGTTTGTCTCCTCCCCCCTCTTACTTATTATCCCCACTCCCCCTCCAGCACTATCTGAAATGTCGTCAGGCCTAGTAAAATAGTCGCTTGTTTTGTCCCTCTCCCTCCTCTTTCCTCCCCTCTCCCTCACCTCATGTAATTCTCCTGCTCTACCAGAAATGTTGTCAGGCTTAGTATGGTAGTCGCCTGTCTGTTTCCATTTCCTTGCACTATCTGAAATGTCACTAGGCTGAGTACGATAGTTAATTTCACATTCTTGTTGCTTATGGCCTATAAGAATGTTTTGTATTTTCCCTTGTTCCCTCCCTTATCGTGAAGCGCTTTGAGACACATAGGGCCTCATTACAAGGGTGGCGCTCCTGTAATGAAGGGTGCCGGTACGGGACTGGCACCCTTCATTACGGGAGCGCCGATTACGAGGTTCCCTTTGCGGGTCCCGCGAGGGGAAGAGGGAGGTAATAACGGGCCATCCATTCGTAATGTGCCTGTCATTACCTCCCTCCCCATTCCCATTGAGCCCCATGGGGCTCAATGGGAATGGGGAATGGTTCCTTCAAGGAGGAAAAACCGGGTCCTCCAATGTTGGAATGACCCGGTTATTCCTCATTGAAGGAACCCGGTAATGGAGCTCGGTTTGGAGGCAGCCATGGTGCCAACAGCACCATGGCTGCCTCCAAACTCATAATGAGGCCCATTGTGTATAGGCGCTATATAAATAAACTATCATTTCATATCATAACACAAGTACACCATTAATGTGTCCATGATTCACTTCCGTGCACACTTAGGCTTTGGGTTCTGTTCCTGCAATCTTGTGGTGAGGTGGTGCAGTGAACAGCACCTTGGTGTGCTTTCCAATGAGCCCTCAGTAAGCACCATATTTGAGGTGGAGGGCTCCTATCCCTGCACACGTATGTACTGCAGTGTCAACTGCATGGCTTGCGTAAGTGCCTCTCCTGAGGCGGATGTGGCATCCGTAAGTTCACGGACCCTCTGGCCCAGTGTGACCATAGCAGCAGTGGCATGTCCAAGGGAGCGTGCCATGCGGTGGACGCATCCCTGCATGCATTCAGTTGTTCTCCTGCCATTTTGTGTATGTCCGCCTGCTGGTGCTCAATCTGCTTCAGTCGTGAATGGATTGCCCGCAGGTTACCTTCCGCCAGTGGTGGTGGACTATGTGGACTTGGAGGTGGGGCTGGACTAAAGCCAGGTGTTGTGTCCCCATCATAAGGCTCATACGCCTACCTGTCCTCCTCCTCTTCTTCAAGAGTGCCATGGGACGGGGTGCATGCTGCAAAGGAATTCCATTCTGCTTGCTCTGGCTTGCACAGGTGTGGGGGCTGTTTTGGTTGCTGCGTGGGAGGGTCTGCCTCATCATTGTCCGTGGAGAAAGTACGCGTTGGGGAATTCAGATACGTTAACAATTTGCTACACATGTCGGTCATGCATTCAACCCATCCCATGATGTGTGTCCCAGTGTTGTTGGTATCATGTGCTTCACATGGGTGGTATTGCTCAGATAGGTGACCATGCAGAGGGGGCGAGGGAGGGGGGTTCATGCTGGGTGTGTACAATGTGCATGCATGAGCATTGTTTTGGGGTACCACTGACTTTGACGTGTTCAGCGGGCCGCAACAAATGCAAAAATAAATAAATAAATCGGACCACTTGTCATACCCATTGCTCTACACTATACTGGTGGATGTGTGCTCTGGGGGGAGGCATGCACATGTTCCTGCAGTTGTACTTATTGACGTCTCCGTGGGTCCCTGCTCCAGCCTCAGCACCTCTGATGCCCTCGATTCCCTCCATGTGGAGGATGCTGCTTTGACGTTCCTCCATGGGGTCCACAGTGCCTCCACCAGTAGCTGTGCACTCCCTCCTGTGCTTTAATATGGCACTGCAGAACTTTGCTTTGAGGTAGTCCCACCTCTTGCGACAGTCCTTCCTGCGGGAACTAAGGAGCCTCCTTGGACTGACTAATTACAGCAGAAAGTTCATTGAGGGCTACGCAGAGATCACCAGACCCCTGATTCATCTTTTGAAGGGGGCGGTCAATTGGGAATGGGGTCCAGAACAATCCAAGGCAGTAAGACAGCTCAAAAGAAGCCTCTCACAAGCGCCTTGCCTAGCTTACCCTGTCAGAAACAATGAGTTTTTCTTGTAGACAGGGTTCTCTAATACATGCTTGACTGCGGTATTATATCAAAAGCATTACAAGGTCAATAAAGTAATCTCCTATGCGAGCAAAACTTTATCCTCTGTGGAGGAGAAATTCAATGATTGTGAGAAGGCACTCCTGGCAACGGTGTGGGCATTGAAGAATTACCGCCCGTTTATCCAGGGGGAACACATCATAGTGGAGACTCCACACCAGCCTCTGCAATATCTCCAAAGTGACAGAATCCGGGCCGGAAATGTGAGTAATTCCCAAATTACTTCCTGGATTCTGTCAATGCAAGGCTTTCCTGTGGAGGTCAGATATGGCCAAAACCAGAAGAGTCCCCTCGCGCAAGGTCTGGCTGACTTGCATAATTGTGCCAGAGAAAACTGTCTCGAGGACGAAAGTCTAAAAATCAAGGACAACATGGAGGCATACCTTAATTCCCCACACAAAGTCTTTGAAGAAGACAAGTGTGAGGGAATGCCCACTGTCTATGTGGATGGATGCTCTTACCATGTTGACAACAACGGGGAAAAAGAACTTGTGACCGGCGTAGGGAATGCATGGGTGAATGAGTCCCTAGAACTCTCCGCTGGATACAAAATTGGTCCCCGAAGTAGTCAGGTGGGAGAATTGATTGCTGTGTATCAGGCCATCCTCACTGCCATCCAACATCAACTCCACAAACTGGTCATAATCACAGATTCGGATTATGTACAGAACGGATTCGTGGAGCACCTGGTTAATTGGAAAACCAGAGGCATGTTATATGATGATAACAAACCCTTGAAACATGGGAAGTTAAAGCAAAATATTGATGATCTGGGCACCTCGAATGGGATGACCGTCTACTGGAAAAAGATCAAGGGTCATTCCAAAGTAGAGGGACCAGACAAAACGGGAAATAACTTAGCTGATCAGCTGGCCAAAACCGGGGCCATCCAAGGGGATCTAATAGAGATTGAGTCCTTGTTGGGGGAAATCCAGGTCACTGCTATCACTAGGTCCCAGACAAACGCTCACAATGATCTTTCAACTGCACAATGGAGTAAGGAGACCCCAGATGCTGATTTGATTACGGCTCAGAAGGGGGATCCAATAATTGGTAAATTTTACCAACACATTGAGGACCCTGAAAACTTTCCCCTGACGGATACCGATTACATTGGGAAAGAGGACCTTAGAGTGTTGATGAAATGTCCAGAAATGTTCCGAATCCAAGACGGTTTGTTGGTAAGGAAATCCCAAGCTGGCCATGATCAGTGGGTGGGCCCTACCTCATTCCGAAGCCTGATGTTAAGTCACGCCCATGATGCGGCCACCGCCGGTCATAGGGGGTTTCACACAACACTTGAGATCTTAAAAGAGGTTGCATACTGGCCACACATAGGGCAGGTCCTCGACCAATACTTGAAGGGGTGTCTTGTGTGTGCACAATTTCAGCCACATCCGTCACACACCGGGCGCCTCTCCAGAAGAGGGCGATGACACTGCCATGGTCAGATTTGCAAGTCGACTTTATCGGGCCCGTGATTCGCTCCTCTAGGGGGATAAGTACATGTTGACAGTGACATGCTTATTTACTAAATGGGTGGAATGTTTCCCGGCCCCAAACTGCAAGGCAGAAACAGCAGCTGCCCTGATGATCAACCACATCTTTTCACGTTTTGGTCTACCCCAAAGGATTGAGTCAGACAGAGGTAGCCATTTCACCAGCGAAGTAATGACAAAGATGTGGGAGATACTGGGGGTTAAAAGGAAGCTACATATTGCTTACCGGCCAGCAGTGGAGAGATACAACAGAACCATTGTGAGCATATTAAAAATGTTTGTGGCAGATTCTGGGCCAAGTTGGGATATCCGATTACCTCTTGTCCTAATGACCATCAGATCTACCCCTTCATCTGCAACTAAAATGTCACCATTTGAGCTGATGACTGGACGCAAGATGGTGCTTCCCCAGCATTTGCTCTACAGGACCCAAGAGCAGACATTAATCAATGCCTCCACAACTCATCAGTATGTGGAGAATTTAAGGAAACACCTCCAACATGCTTTTGCCTATGCTCAGCGTAATCTAGAAAGATCAGCCGAGAGTATGAAAACTCACTATGAACTGAAGACTACCAGGAAAGAATACAATGTGGGAGACCGGGTCTATCTATACAATTTCCAAAGGAACCAGGCCAAACAGCGAAAATGTCTGCCTACATGGAAGGGACCTTTTGAAATTGTAGACAAGATCTCCCCAGTCGCCTACAAGATCCGCATCCCCAAAGGTAGTTCGGCAGAGGGGGAAGATAAGTGGGTCCACATTAATCAGCTAAAGTGTTGCCATCCCAGGCACACTCTGCAACAACTGGAGCAACCCTTTGGAATCCCAGAGGGGGCCGCCCCAGATCAATAAAAACTCCAACCCTAAAATATTCCACATATCAAAAATATAGTAGCAGAATGCAAATGTCTCCTGATTATATCTTGTTTTTTAAAATAAGAATGTAAATGTCTCTTGATTTATAAAATGTATATGCCGCCCCACTATATCAATAGTGGGGGAGAAATGTCTACGAATAGGTATTGCCGCTTTGCTTTGTCATCCTAGGAGAGATGAAACCATGAAGACTGACCAAGGAGGATGACCCGGGGACCGAGAGCAAAGATCCGAGGGGCCCGGGGTACCGCCCGAAACTCCCATCAGGACCAGCGAGGAGAACCGATCGATACACCCTGATGAAGGGAAAAAAATACTGAACTTTGCCATCTGCGGAATCGGAAAAGATGCTGAACTGTGCCATCTGCGGAATCAGAAGAAGATGATGCGGACATCCCAGCGCGTGGATCAAAACATCCTTTGCACCTGACTCCCCCTCGACTCGAAATCAAAGTGCAGTCGGGCGGGGGGGCTTGTCAGGTGTCTTGACCCACGTTTGAATTATTAGGCTGCAACATTTGGTGCTGTGGGCTTAGAAAATCCAAGATGGCCGAAAAGCCCACATTTGCGCCAGAATCCAGGAAAAACGCGCAGTTTTGCGCACACCAAAATGGTCACCTGACCTGCCACCCACCAGTGCGAGAGTGATGGGCCAGAAACACCATGAGTGAAACGTGGTGCCAAAGGAAAAACAGCAGTGCCGGTTAGCTCAAAAAGTGCCTTGAAAACACCTTTGTTTCTCTGAAATGCAAGCTAAAAATGCCTATTTTAAACATTGCAAGATATTCAAAAATCTCACTGAACACCAGCAGACATTTGGCAGAATGTAGTCTTGTGTGCATACAAAATCTGGAAAGATGAAGAGCCTAAAATAATGTTCATAACACAACTGGCTGAGCGGTGGATGTCAGCAGCTTAAGTGAAATTGGACTTAAAACCACTAAAATCAAAATGTTTAAAATAAATGAGTGACCTACTTTTTGAGTGTCACATAGGTTGCAACTGTTTAAATGTCATAGTTTTGAACTTAGAATCAGCGTCCTAGCTGCATGTGTAAAAATTGTAAGTTTGATTTGAATGAAGAAAACTGGAACAAAAGTGACCTTAAGCTGAATCCTGGCTTGAAGAGATTAAATTCTGCTTGGCAACTACCCCCCGACAGGAGTTGAAACCTGCCCAGCAACTGCATTCACAGGCCTGGCTGCCTTCTGCTGTTTCCACCAAAAGGAGATTACACCTCTCTGATTGAATTAGGGGCGGGGTAGCTGGGGCTGCAGGAAACAGAACAATGAGCTTTCCTTGGCTCAGGCAAATGTTAAATTAGGGGGGTCGTAAATGGCTTCCTCTTGGAATAAACGGGGAGGAGCAGTGCTTCTGGGAGCCACCTGAGCTGGGGGCGGGGAAAGACAGAAATCCCCCCATGTGCTTTGGAACCTAAACCACACCCATCTGGGCCAGAGCATAATTTTAAAAAGATGGTTAATTCATAGTACAAAAGTGTCAAAATTATATAATTAATATCATGATTCCTGTGATTTTTCTGAGCACATTTCAAGAGGTGTTAGGACTCCGTACGATGTTCTGGGGCCAAACCCCGCTATTTATTAATATTGCAGACACTGTGCTTACACTGGAGAATTGAAAACTTATTAATGTGGTCAGGGAGCGGGTGTACCTCTGTGTAAATTTTGAGGAAAAACCAATGTTGCAAAAGCTACTAAAAAGCGCAAAACGTTGTCCTTTCTGAACCCATGCTCGCAGGAACATGGGGCTTGATCAGAGACCTGTCTTAATTCATCCAACATGTGTACATGTATTTTCAACAACTTGTGTATCTGGGAAATATGTATTTGGATCAAAAATTGATTTGTGTGCAAATTGACAAGGGGAGGATCCTCTGACCCATAAACTTACCTCCTCACGATGACACTCCATTTCCATCCCCCATTCAAGGGAGAGAGGAGAACTTGGCCAATGATAAGTTGTGAGGGGCAGGCTTAGTTATGCCCACGCACGCACCCACTTTCTAAAGACATAAAAGGACCCACTGAAATCCAGGCAGGACACATTCACTTTTCCATTTCAAACTGATTTCTTGCGAAGCACTCTGCCGGACCAGACAATATCAAGAAGGACCATCCAGAACTTAGACTCCAGACTCCAGAACTTTAGGCAGAGGGGCCTGAACTACAAGCTGAATCCTTTTCAGCAGGCATCAAAATCTTTTGCAACCTGACTCTTCAATAGCCGGGCGGTGCTGTTTGATTCTGGCTAGAACCCTATGCCAGAACCCAGAAAGCAGTGATGTATCCAGACCAGACTGCTGTGTAGTGCCAAGAACTTTTGCCGGAACCAGAGATCCAGACCAGCAGCGCAGAGCCGACCCAGATCGCTGTGAGCAGAACCGGTACCAGAGACCGTCCGTGGCAAGAGAACCGCAGCTAACCCTGTTGACCAGATCCGTGACGGAGGCCCATTCCTTCCAAGACTATGAGTGAGTATCCTGAAAACTGTGCCAGAACCAATCTCTTAGTCTAAGATAACCTGATTCAAACCATTTTAACCTGTCCAGAACTGCATCATAGAAGTCGTGTGTCCATTCTCTGATTAATCCTGTCAAAGTGTAATTTTGTCATTCTGAAGTTTACTTTAATTTTCTGTTCCTTATAATTTTTCCGTAATTGCGCTCGACGCACTCGGAAGAAGTGCCGCGAATTGAAAACTAGCTCAAACTTCTTCACCTGTCAAAAATCCCTGTCTTTTGCTTTGCATTGCTGAAATTCGTTTTCAACCTGATAATCCCTCATGTATCACTGATAGTGTAGACCTGAACTAATTCAAAGTAGCGGTCACCTACCCTGAATCTCCTATAGGGAATTAAAATCATTTTTAGCATATTTTCACTTCTTTGCAAATCACATTTAAAGTATTTTTGCCTGTGTTTTAAAATCATCCCTGTGCTCAAAGCTTGCTGGGGGGAATTGAACATTGAATTGCATTTTGATTGTATTCCTGAAAACTGTGTGCTCTCCTTCCATCTCCTTATATTGCATAGGGGGGAGTGAATTGTCAAAGGAAAAAGTGATCATATTATCTCTTGCTGAAACCATCTCAGTTATTTCTGTGCTGCATTCTTTTCCACCATTGCATTTCCTTGAATCCATAAAAGCATTCTCAGCTACCTTATCCTCTCTATACCAACTCCTAAGTAATTAAATAAGCGTACAATTGTAATATTATCCATTGTTGATCACTGTCATAGTCTTAAGTTTGATATGAAATATTAATTTATTATAAAAGTGTGATATATATATCTTGTTTAATTTTTCAATAAATCTGTTAATTTGCAAAACAAACCTACTTCTTGGCTCAGGGGGATTCAAAGAGAGGTCAGGGGGTCAGGGGGATTCAAAGAGAGGGGTGTTATATAAGGGTTTGTCATCCAGATTATAACTTGTCATAAAAATATATAAATAAGGGCTTCCCTTGGGCATCCCAGACCGGGCATTGACTTAGTTGGAGTGCTGAATTGAAGTCCCTTAACAGAGTGGGGGCTTGAGTCGGGACATCTGGATTAGATCTACTACTTGTGCAGCATGATACAGTGTGCTAACTGATAGGATACATAAATCCTGTTGGATCACCACACTGTATTACACTGTAAAAACACTCCTCAAAGGAACGCTCTAATGAAACGGTCTGTTTTGCAAAATAAAATACTAACTTCTGTAAGTCAGGAAGAAAATCTAATTTCCAGAATGACGACCTTGGTAGATATCAAAATAGCCAGAGAGCACCTCTTACATAAGCTATTTGTGAGAGATGAGTGGACTGAACAGGACCAAAATGTGTGGTTGCAGGCAATCGCGCAACAGGTCACTGTAACTGTGTCAGATACATGGAGAGATCAGGGTCCCTTACATGTGGCCCTGAGTGAACTATATATGGCCCCTAAGGCCAAGGATGAGCATAACAAGATTGCCAGGGTAGCGGCATATTTATATTTATATATGGGAGCCATACAGGATAAATGTGCTGAAGGCCAAGATCTGGCAAATAGGCAACAGATGGCATTAGAAAAGGCCCAATCTGACCTGGTCTCTTCCGAGCAAGGCTGCAGAGGAGCCAGGAGTCAGAAAATGATAGTAGGCAGTATATCATTAAAATAAAAGAGGATATGGGTATCAGGATACCAGATTTCTGGCCTTGCAGAAAGAGTACCAAGAAGGTTTGGACACCCTACTGCAGAGCCAGAAAAAGCTGGAGCAACAACTGGACTTCAATAGGGCATGCGCAGAGCAGGTAGTCACCATGCAAAGCCACCTAGATAGGGAGAAGGCAGAGAGCAACAAACTGATTCTGAAAGACCTGGATACCCAGACAGAATTTGAAGAAGAGCGCCAGAAATCTGGGGCCCTTAAAAGGCAGAGGGACGACCTGGAGGCACAGATGCAGGCTCTTAGTCAGGAAAGGGACACCTTAGGCCAGGAAGTCTGCCAATTAAAAGAAATAAATGAAGAAAATCACCTGGCCCTCCAGGGACTGGGTGACCTCCAAAAAGAGCATCAGAACGTGTTAGAGCACACCAGGAGGGTGGAAGATGCTCTGGCAAGAAAGGAGCAGGCCAGTAGGGATGGGACTCAGGAGGTCCCCCTCCTGCAGCAAAGACTGGCCCCCAGTACTCCAGGACCAACCAGGAGGCACAGAGAGAAAATGAGGCTCTCTGTCAGCACAATGATAGGCTCCAGCAATAGGTAGCCATGCAGGAGAGACTGAAAGAGTCTAGTAAGGCCTTAACTGAGGAACTGAAAGCACAGGCTCTTGCATGGCAACAGGGAGCAGGGGCTGATAGAGATGAGGTTCGCTGGGAAAGGGAAACACCTGAGCATAACCTCAGGTCTCTAGTACCAGAGGCCTTCATCTCTCCCAGTCCTTGGACTCTGCCACCCCCATGTCCCATGGCGCACATGAGCCCAGGGCCACCGGGATGGCAGATTACCATCCAGCCAAAAGTATGGTGCTCATATGCCAGTACCACCCAGGAATGGATGGGCGAGCATCCGGGTATGGGCACCTAAGTACAGTGCAATTTAGTGGGGAACCCCAGGAGAGTAGGCCCACTAAGGGCATCCTGAAAACCTCTGCCCAGTTAGGTCAGAGGGGGGGGGTATTCACCTGAAAACCTCTGCCCAGTTAGGTCAGAGGGGGGGGTATTCATCAAATCCTGGCAGCAAGGAGGAATCTGAAGACTCCTCTGAGCGTCACAGGACGCATGAGACCAGGTCCCCACATTCCGCCAGCCATTCCCAGGCTCACAGAATCCGGGAAAACCTGAAAGATCAGACGGGCACCTCTGGGAGCAGTGCTTCTGAGTCAGAGGATGAATGGACCAGGGTTACCCGAACCAAAAAGGCCAATAAGGCAAAAAGGGCCTTGCTTAAGGACCCCTTAAAACAGATTAAGGCAATAAGGAGTGTCATCACCCCTTATCACAAGAACGCCAAGTATTCTGTTTGGGAACACTTGGAGCTTTACGAGCAAATGATGGAGACTTTCCATTTGAAAGACAGCAGTAGCTGCATTCAGTATGTCAAATGGACATTCTCCCAAGAATACTCCAGTTTCTTTGCGGGGCTGGAGGACCAAAACCATTCAAGATGGTCCACATATAGGGTGGCCATCTTGAAAAAATGTTCTGTTCACATAAATCCCCAAGAGGCTCACAAGGCAGCCTACAATTTGCAATGTGGGGAGGATCAGGCCCCACAAGAATATGTGCAGGAATTGAACCGTGCCTTTGCGCAGACTAACAGAAGGGCGCGCACGGACAGTAAAGAGTTTGTAAATTCGTTTTTCCATGCCTTGCCCAAATACATCATGACCCAGCTAGTGAGAGATTTTCATGAGAAAAGGTCACTAGACTGGGTCATTGAACAGGCCACCCGGATCTATGAGGTGCAGAAGCCCATAGAAAATAAAAACAACGCCCAGAAAAGTCCCAAACCGACCAGCACCCCTGCTGCTGCCAAGGTGGCAGAGGTAAAGGTTGACCCCATTTTAGATTTGGAGATGGGGGGCCTAAAAACCTGCCTGCACGGAATAATTCTCAGCCCAGAAGGCCCTCGGGCCAGTCACAGACAGGGAGTCAAGGAGGTAGTCCCACAAATGGGGTCCCTCGCTCCCCTGACTATGTAAGTCCCCGCTACAAGGGAAATCGACCCATCCTGGGGTATGTGTGGACTCCTCGAGCCCAAGGGAGGGGGATCCAACCAGGCACCCAACCCAGGGAACTTCCCTCCTAACTTCCCACAGGAGGGCAGAAATTCACCAAACCCTGGGCAGAACTTTTTCCCCAGGTATCCACCCAATTTCGAGCCCCAAAATCATCCATCCTTCTTTCCCCAATTCCCTGAGCCCAGACCACCTAATCCGGGAGAGGGGAGGCCAAGGGTGGAGGGGTATCCAAATCTTCCCAACCCGGGGTACTACCAGAGAAGGGATAGCTAACCTTCCCGGGGTCAGCCCAGGGGAGAAAATAGAACCCCGTATCAGCCTGAGCGGGTTTCACAGTTAGAGCGCCAGGGCCAAAATATGGCACGGGATCTGGGTCACATGCTGAGGGCTCAACAGAACCCTCAGATGAGCATGCCGGCGCAGAATGCCCCAAACTCTGGACCTGGTGCTCCAGAACAATGACGGGGGCAGCACCCCGATATCCCACCGGTTCCCAGGGAGGAGGCACAAGGGGAAGGGGGGTGTAAAGCCTTGGAGGAAGCTTCCTTCCCCACTTGTAAACGGCCCCTGGAAACCCAGGAACCAGAAACAAAATCTCCTACCCCTGAAAGTCTGCCACCCAAGGAGCAGAGTGGAGGTAGGAGAAACAAATGACCCAAACAGACCCATTTTGTGGAGGAGGTACAGGTCTTCCAATTTGAGGGAGAGGGATCCTCAGAGGATCCTGGGAAAAGGATCTTCTCCTTCAGAGATGGGGTAACTCCTCCCAAGGAAAAATGGGTCCCAAGGGATTCCAATCCAGACTGGGTAGGTGTCTGGATTGAGCTGTCGCCGCCCATCATTCTATCCCCGAACCAACAATACCGAAAACCCCTGGTTCAAGCCCATCCTCGTGACTGCCTCCAAAGGGGGGGGTGGCCCAGAACCGGAACCAGGGGTACCCAAAACCGCATCAATATCCGATTGCCAACTTTTTCTTTCAGATTCCCAAAACTCCCTGCCAAACTCTGCCCAAATCTCTTCTCTCTCAATGTCCAAAACCAGAAAATTAGCCCACCAGTTGTCTGAAAATGTGCATTATCTGTGCCCCCTTGAGGAGAACGAGGGAAGATACTATGCCCCGGTACAAGTACAGGGGCAGGGTACAATTTTGGCACTGGTGGACACTGGAACCCAAGCTACCCTTCTGTCCAAAAGGGCTTTTGAGGAACTAAATGCAGGAAGGGGGGAGAATTACCGAATTCCTCTCACCTCTCTTCCTGGACAACTTCAGAACTTTGAGGGGAAGGAAATTCCCATCGAGGGGACTGCAGATTTGGACATCAAAATTGGGCGACACAAGGTGAAACACCCAGTCATAGTAGTGACTCCAGAGGGCACCCCTTGTTTACTAGGGAATGACCTCCTGAGAAGGTTGTCACCCCTAATAGATTGTGTAAACAAGGTCCTCTGGACCCAGACTAGCCGACCAATAAAATTAAAACAGAGCGTCAACCATGTTAATTTAAACGGCACCTGCCACATGGTTGAACAAAAATCTGACCAAATAGAATTTCACTTCCAGAACAACCAAATTCCAGACGTGACGGTAATAGCAGTAGGGCAACAGACTGGTGATGGGGGGTCCTCTCCATTTCTGAAAATCAACCTTCCTTCCAGTTTAAGGTGGTATTCCACACTGTAAGGAAACACTCTGAAATTCTTTACTAATCCACAATCAGACATTCCCACTCCAATAGTCCAGAAAGATGTGAAATCAGCTCAGAGCCTGGCTGATATTCAGCAAATTGGAGAGCAGTTGTTCATCCCTGTTCAGTTAAATGATGGGAAGGACTCTGTTCTCGCCCGAGTGTGTGTGAACAACGGTAAGAGCTTCATCAGCGAAGCCATGTTCTGCCAACTCCCAAAAGACAGAGCCATTCCCACATTCAAACTGATAGACAAATGGGAAATGGATCTGGAAACACCCAATTCCAAACATCTCCTGCCAAGCAGATGTATGCTTAAAATCTCCATTGGCAACAAGAGCATAGTCCATAATTGTTGGGTCATGCCAGACGTCACTGCCGCCTTTTACTTAGGCAGTGATATTCTCAATCGCTTTGCCATTAGTTTGGACCTAATAAACTTCAAAGCTTGGTCCCGATTAGCGGATAATCCCATGGGCTTTGATGATCAAGAAAAAGCATTTATGTCAGCTCAATTGCTACCTTATGCAGTTGAAATTCAGATTAAAGAGGAAGTCACCATCCCAGAAAGGACCCGACAATTCTCCCTGGAAGTCAAAGTTAAAAGAGGACAAAAATTGAAGAACCCTGATGCTTATATTCATCTAAATGCTTCTCTCCAACAGCAAGGGTTGGGGGTAAACCCAACACCATTAGTCAACATAGTACATGACACCATTCCAATAGAGGTGGATATCAGCGACTTAAAGAGTATTACTCTAGCCGCGGGCACCATTATTGGAATGGCGGTTGATGACCGACATTTTTCCATTGATTTAGGAAATTAACTGTTAGGATCAATCCCCAAGGACTGTTGTGACAGTGATAGCGATGACAACCCAACACCAGACAGGACCTTTACCTGGCATGGGGGGAACTTCCTGGTGTACACTTCCTGCCCTTATAGTAAGGAAGATGTGACTTGTGACTTCAGAAGGGATGAGGTGATTTTCCAGGTCCATGAGGGCTGCCTTTCCCACCGCAAGCCTCCAGTTCAAATCAGCACCCTGACCAGGGACTTCTCCACCCAGCTGGAGGAGGCCGCTGAGATAGCAAAACCAGAAGTCTTTCCAGGCTTCAGGCAGATGGTGGAAAGAGAGTCAACCTAGCTGATGCTTGTGTGACTCTGGAACAGAAGCAAAAGTTGAAACAAGTTTTCTTGGATTTCCAAGATCTCTTTGCGGTGGACTCATATGACTGTGGTCGCACCGACATCCACACAACAACAATTCCCACGGACCCTGGCATGACTCCATTGTTTGTGAAGCAATATCGCTTGCCTCTCGCATCGATGGAGTCCCTTACTGAAATAATTAAGAACTTTGAGTCCCGGGAAATAATCTGTCCAGTACACAGCACCTTTAATAATCCGGTGCTGGGAATATTGAAGCCAAACGGCCAGTGGAGACTCTGCGCCGACCTTAGGGAGCTCAACAAACGGGTCCATACTTCCCGATGGCCTCTTCCCTACATTGACCAAGGGCTGGCCCAGATCCATGGGTCACAGGTATTCACTGCAATAGACCTGACCAATGGATACTGGACCGCGCCTGTCAGTAGGGAGGACCAATACAAACTGGCTTTTACCTTTGGGGGCCAGCAGTACACATGGACCCGAACTCCCTTCGGATACCTCAACTCCGGCAATGAATTCAACATTTTCCTACACAAGGCCATGCCCGACCTGGGCGCAAGGGGTAACCTGTCTTATGTAGATGATGTCCTCATCAAAAGTTCTTCTGTGGAGGAACACATAGCGGAGATCCGTTATGTTCTGACACAGTTGAGGGCCTCCGGAGCAAAACTTTCCTTTCAGAAAGCACAGTGGTGTAGAACCCGTGTTAATTTCTTGGGGCATGAGAATACTCTTCAGGGTCTCTGTCCCCAGGAAAAGAAAGTGGAAGCACTTCAGAAACTGAAAGACCCCACAACTCTGTGGGAACTAAGGAGCCTCCTTGGACTGAATAATTACAGCAGAAAGTTCATTGAGGGCTACGCAGAGATCACCAGACCCCTGATTCATCTTTTGAAGGGGGGGTCAAGTGAGAATGGCCCACTTGACCCCCCCACATCCGGACGAGGGTGGCAATTGAGTGTACATTTGGCCTGTGGATGGCAAGCTTCCGATATTTACATCGGACGGGGGTGCGCTAATGTACAGGCCAGACAAGGTGAGCAAGATTGTGCTCGGATGAGCCATGTTGCACAACATATGCATCTGACGGAACATACACCTGCCCTCAGATGTGGACATGCTCCCCAACCCCCCGAAGATGATGACGCAGTGCCTGTGGGTTGCACACATGAACACATTGTGCAAGCAGAGGTCAGGCTGGGGCGACTTGCTCGCCAGGTGCTCACTGAGAACTTCTTCTGATGTTGACAACCACTATCGACATCCATGTACCCCTCACTATTAATTTCACACAATTATGAAATGCGCCCAGTGACAAATGTCCAATAATTGCTGCAAGTGATAAGTATTTATTTAAGTTAAGTGAAAATTGTAATGTACATGGATTTAACATCCCACCCTCCTCAATCACGCACCCCAACAACACCCTCCCAAATAACCCAGTCCAACAAAACCCTCCCCAATCACCCACCCCAACAACACTCTCCCCAACCACCTACCCCAACAACACCTTTCCCAATCACCCACCCCGACAACACCATCCCCAATCACCCACCCCAACAACACCCTCCCCAATCACCCACCCCAGCAAAACTTACCAGGAACAGGCTCAGATGAGAACAGTGATGCAGTCCCAGTGGCTGAAAATTGCAGTTTTGAATTTCAGATGTCTTGGAACCCCACAGAAATACAGCTTCAAGGTTGGCACCTGTGTTTTATACATTTGTAAGTGCTTCCCTTTTGAGGTTGAAGTTCTGTGAAATAAACAACAACTCTGCGAGTATATGTATTTAGGGAAGGATTGCATTTGAGCACCAGGTAATCACCTAACAGGAGTTCTTTCCATTTTTCTTTGTTTAGTAAGTGTTTCCATGTTAGGTGAGTAATTGATGCAATATCTCCATGACAGAAAACCATCTCTATGTGCTTTTAGAATCTTCATTGGACAAGCTCAGAATTGAGTGGTAAAATGTGGGAGGAGCTACTTAATTGTTTGGTGCCTTGAGGGCCATTCAAAGGATAAAAAGGCGGGCACTTCTTCCACAATGTCCATACCAGGAACAGCCTCAGATGAGAACAGTGATGCAGACCCACTGGCTGAACATTGCAGTTTGAAAGTTTTTTTGCTCTCCCTTCTGCTTCTCTGCTCTTTTCACTGGTTTTATTCTATTTTCTTCTCCTCTCCCTTCCCCTTCTCTCTCTCTCCTCGCCCCTTCCCTACTTCTTTTCTGTGCACTTACTCTATCAGAATAGTCCTTGGACCTATTATGATAGTAACCAATGTTTGTCTCCTCCCCCCTCTTACTTATTATCCCCACTCCCCCTCCAGCACTATCTGAAATGTCGTCAGGCCTAGTAAAATAGTCGCTTGTTTTGTCCCTCTCCCTCCTCTTTCCTCCCCTCTCCCTCACCTCGTGTAATTCTCCTGCTCTACCAGAAATGTTGTCAGGCTTAGTATGGTAGTCGCCTGTCTGTTTCCATTTCCCTGCACTATCTGAAATGTCACTAGGCTGAGTACGATAGTTAATTTCACATTCTTGTTGCTTATGGCCTATAAGAATGTTTTGTATTTTCCCTTGTTCCCTCCCTTATCGTGAAGCGCTTTGAGACACATAGGGCCTCATTACAAGGGTGGCGCTCCCGTAATGAAGGGTGCCGGTACGGGACTGGCACCCTTCATTACGGGAGCGCCGATTACGAGGTTCCCTTTGCGGGTCCCGCGAGGGGAAGAGGGAGGTAATAACGGGCCATCCATTCGTAATGTGCCTGTCATTACCTCCCTCCCCATTCCCATTGAGCCCCATGGGGCTAAATGGGAATGGGGAATGGTTCCTTCAAGGAGGAAAAACCGGGTCCTCCAATGTTGGAATGACCCGGTTATTCCTCATTGAAGGAACCCGGTAATGGAGCTCGGTTTGGAGGCAGCCATGGTGCCAACAGCACCATGGCTGCCTCCAAACTCATAATGAGGCCCATTGTGTATAGGCGCTATATAAATAAACTATCATTTCATATCATAACACAAGTACACCATTAATGTGTCCATGATTCACTTCCGTGCACACTTAGGCTTTGGGTTCTGTTCCTGCAATCTTGTGGTGAGGTGGTGCAGTGAACAGCACCTTGGTGTGCTTTCCAATGAGCCCTCAGTAGGCACCATATTTGAGGTGGAGGGCTCCTATCCCTGCACACGTATGTACTGCAGTGTCAACTGCATGGCTTGGGTAAGTGCCTCTCCTGAGGCGGATGTGGCATCCGTAAGTTCACGGACCCTCTGGCCCAGTGTGACCATAGCAGCAGTGGCATGTCCAAGGGAGCGTGCCATGCGGTGGACGCATCCCTGCATGCATTCAGTTGTTCTCCTGCCATTTTGTGTATGTCCGCCTGCTGGTGCTCAATCTGCTTCAGTCGTGAATGGATTGCCCGCAGGTTACCTTCCGCCAGTGGTGGTGGACTATGTGGACTTGGAGGTGGGGCTGGACTAAAGCCAGGTGTTGTGTCCCCATCATAAGGCTCATACTCCTACCTGTCCTCCTCCTCTTCTTCAAGAGTGCCATGGGACGGGGTGCATGCTGCAAAGGAATTCCATTCTGCTTGCTCTGGCTTGCACAGGTGTGGGGGCTGTTTTGGTTGCTGCATGGGAGGGTCTGCCTCATCATTGTCCGTGGAGAAAGTACGCGTTGGGGAATTCAGATACGTTAACAATTTGCTACACATGTCGGTCATGCATTCAACCCATCCCATGATGTGTGTCCCAGTGTTGTTGGTATCATGTGCTTCACATGGGTGGTATTGCTCAGATAGGTGACCATGCAGAGGGGGCGAGGGAGGGGGGTTCATGCTGGGTGTGTACAATGTGCATGCATGAGCATTGTTTTGGGGTACCACTGACTTTGACGTGTTCAGCGGGCCGCAACAAATGCAAAAATAAATAAATAAATCGGACCACTTGTCATACCCATTGCTCTACACTATACTGGTGGATGTGTGCTCTGGGGGGAGGCATGCACATGTTCCTGCAGTTGTACTTATTGACGTCTCCGTGGGTCCCTGCTCCAGCCTCAGCACCTCTGATGCCCTCGATTCCCTCCATGTGGAGGATGCTGCTTTGACATTCCTCCATGGGGTCCACAGTGCCTCCACCAGTAGCTGTGCACTCCCTCCTGTGCTTTAATATGGCACTGCAGAACTTTGCTTTGAGGTAGTCCCACCTCTTGCGACAGTCCTTCCTGCGGGAACTAAGGAGCCTCCTTGGACTGACTAATTACAGCAGAAAGTTCATTGAGGGCTACGCAGAGATCACCAGACCCCTGATTCATCTTTTGAAGGGGGCGGTCAATTGGGAATGGGGTCCAGAACAATCCAAGGCAGTAAGACAGCTCAAAAGAAGCCTCTCACAAGCGCCTTGCCTAGCTTACCCTGTCAGAAACAAGGAGTTTTTCTTGTAGACAGGGTTCTCTAATACATGCCTGACTGCGGTATTATATCAAAAGCATTACAAGGTCAATAAAGTAATCTCCTATGCGAGCAAAACTTTATCCTCTGTGGAGGAGAAATTCAACGATTGTGAGAAGGCACTCCTGGCAACGGTGTGGGCATTGAAGAATTACCGCCCGTTTATCCAGGGGGGAACACATCATAGTGGAGACTCCACACCAGCCTCTGCAATATCTCCAAAGTGACAGAATCCGGGCCGGAAATGTGAGTAATTCCCAAATTACTTCCTGGATTCTGTCAATGCAAGGCTTTCCTGTGGAGGTCAGATATGGCCAAAACCAGAAGAGTCCCCTCGCGCAAGGTCTGGCTGACTTGCATAATTGTGCCAGAGAAAACTGTCTCGAGGACGAAAGTCTAAAAATCAAGGACAACATGGAGGCATACCTTAATTCCCCACACAAAGTCTTTGAAGAAGACAAGTGTGAGGGAATGCCCACTGTCTATGTGGATAGATGCTCTTACCATGTTGACAACAACGGGGAAAAAGAACTTGTGACCGGCGTAGGGAATGCATGGGTGAATGAGTCCCTAGAACCCTCCGCTGGATACAAAATTGGTCCCCGAAGTAGTCAGGTGGGAGAATTGATTGCTGTGTATCAGGCCATCCTCACTGCCATCCAACATCAACTCCACGAACTGGTCATAATCACAGATTCGGATTATGTACGGAACGGATTCGTGGAGCACCTGGTTAATTGGAAAACCAGAGGCATGTTATATGATGATAACAAACCCTTGAAACATGGGAAGTTAATCCAAAATATTGATGATCTGGGCACCTCGAATGGGATGACCGTCTACTGGAAAAAGATCAAGGGTCATTCCAAAGTAGAGGGACCAGACAAAACGGGAAATGACTTAGCTGATCAGCTGGCCAAAACCGGGGCCATCCAAGGGGATCTAATAGAGATTGAGTCCTTGTTGGGGGAAATCCAGGTCACTGCTATCACTAGGTCCCAGACAAACGCTCACAATGATCTTTCAACTGCACAATGGAGTAAGGAGACCCCAGATGCTGATTTGATTACGGCTCAGAAGGGGGATCCAATAATTGGTAAATTTTACCAACACATTGAGGACCCTGAAAACTTTCCCCTGACGGATACCGATTACATTGGGAAAGAGGACCTTAGAGTGTTGATGAAATGTCCAGAAATGTTCCGAATCCAAGACGGTTTGTTGGTAAGGAAATCCCAAGCTGGCCATGATCAGTGGGTGGGCCCTACCTCATTCCGAAGCCTGATGTTAAGTCACGCCCATGATGCGGCCACCGCCGGTCATAGGGGGTTTCACACAACACTTGAGATCTTAAAAGAGGTTGCATACTGGCCACACATAGGGCAGGTCCTCGACCAATACTTGAAGGGGTGTCTTGTGTGTGCACAATTTCAGCCACATCCGTCACACACCGGGCGCCTCTCCAGAAGAGGGCGATGACGCTGCCATGGTCAGATTTGCAAGTCGACTTTATCGGGCCCGTGATTCGCTCCTCTAGGGGGATAAGTACATGTTGACAGTGACATGCTTATTTACTAAATGGGTGGAATGTTTCCCGGCCCCAAACTGCAAGGCAGAAACAGCAGCTGCCCTGATGATCAACCACATCTTTTCACGTTTTGGTCTACCCCAAAGGATTGAGTCAGACAGAGGTAGCCATTTCACCAGCGAAGTAATGACAAAGATGTGGGAGATACTGGGGGTTAAAAGGAAGCTTCATATTGCTTACCGGCCAGCAGTGGAGAGATACAACAGAACCATTGTGAGCATATTAAAAATGTTTGTGGCAGATTCTGGGCCAAGTTGGGATATCCGATTACCTCTTGTCCTAATGACCATCAGATCTACCCCTTCATCTGCAACTAAAATGTCACCATTTGAGCTGATGACTGGACGCAAGATGGTGCTTCCCCAGCATTTGCTCTACAGGACCCAAGAGCAGACATTAATCAATGCCTCCACAACTCATCAGTATGTGGAGAATTTAAGGAAACACCTCCAACATGCTTTTGCCTATGCTCAGCGTAATCTAGAAAGATCAGCCGAGAGTATGAAAACTCACTATGACCTGAAGACTACCAGGAAAGAATACAATGTGGGAGACCAGGTCTATCTATACAATTTCCAAAGGAACCAGGCCAAACAGCGAAAATTTCTGCCTACATGGAAGGGACCTTTTGAAATTGTAGACAAGATCTCCCCAGTCGCCTACAAGATCCGCATCCCCAAAGGTAGTTCGGCAGAGGGGGAAGATAAGTGGGTCCACATTAATCAGCTAAAGTGTTGCCATCCCAGGCACACTCTGCAACAACTGGAGCAACCCTTTGGAATCCCAGAGGGGGCCGCCCCAGATCAATAAAAACTCCAACCCTAAAATATTCCACATATCAAAAATATAGTAACAGAATGCAAATGTCTCCTGATTATATCTTGTTTTTTAAAATAAGAATGTAAATGTCTCTTGATTTATAAAATGTATATGCCGCCCCACTATATCAATAGTGGGGGAGAAATGTCTACGAATAGGTATTGCCGCTTTGCTTTGTCATCCTAGGAGAGATGAAACCATGAAGACTGACCAAGGAGGATGACCCGGGGACCGAGAGCAAAGATCCGAGGGGCCCGGGGTACCGCCCGAAACTCCCATCAGGACCAGCAAGGCGAACCGATCGATACACCCTGATGAAGGGAAAAAAATGCTGAACTTTGCCATCTGAGGAATCGGAAAAGATGCTGAACTGTGCCATCTGCGGAATCAGAAGAAGATGATGCGGACATCCCAGCGCGTGGATCAAAACATCCTTTGCACCTGACTCCCCCTCGACTCGAAATCAAAGTGCAGTCGGGCGGGGGAGCTTGTCAGGTGTCTTGACCCACGTTTGAATTATTAGGCTGCAACATTTGGTGCTATGGGCTTAGAAAATCCAAGATGGCCGAAAAGCCCACATTTGCGCCAGAATCCAGGAAAAACGCGCAGTTTTGCGCACACCAAAATGGTCGCCTGACCTGCCACCCACCAGTGCGAGAGTGATGGGCCAGAAACACCATGAGTGAAACGTGGTGCCAAAGGAAAAACAGCAGTGCCGGTTAGCTCAAAAAGTGCCTTGAAAACACCTTTGTTTCTCTGAAATGCAAGCTAAAAATGCCTATTTTAAACATTGCAAGATATTCAAAAATCTCACTGAACACCAGCAGACATTTGGCAGAATGTAGTCTTGTGTGCATACAAAATCTGGAAAGATGAAGAGCCTAAAATAATGTTCATAACACAACTGGCTGAGCGGTGGATGTCAGCAGCTTAAGTGAAATTGGACTTAAAACCACTAAAATCAAAATGTTTAAAATAAATGAGTGACCTACTTTTTGAGTGTCACATAGGTTGCAACTGTTTAAATGTCACAGTTTTGAACTTAGAATCAGCGTCCTAGCTGCATGTGTAAAAATTGTAAGTTTGATTTGAATGAAGAAAACTGGAACAAAAGTGACCTTAAGCTGAATCCTGGCTTGAAGAGATTAAATTCTGCTTGGCAACTACCCCCCGACAGGAGTTGAAACCTGCCCAGCAACTGCATTCACAGGCCTGGCTGCCTTCTGCTGTTTCCACCAAAAGGAGATTACACCTCTCTGATTGAATTAGGGGCGGGGTAGCTGGGGCTGCAGGAAACAGAACAATGAGCTTTCCTTGGCTCAGGCAAATGTTAAATTAGGGGGGTCGTAAATGGCTTCCTCTTGGAATAAACGGGGAGGAGCAGTGCTTCTGGGAGCCACCTGAGCTGGGGGCGGGGAAAGACAGAAATCCCCCCATGTGCTTTGGAACCTAAACCACACCCATCAGGGCCAGGGCATAATTTTAAAAAGATGGTTAATTCATAGTACAAAAGTGTCAAAATTATATAATTAATATCATGATTCCTGTGATTTTTCTGTGCACATTTCAAGAGGTGTTAGGACTCTGTACGATGTTCTGGGGCCAAACCCCGCTATTTATTAATATTGCAGACACTGTGCTTACACTGGAGAATTGAAAACTTATTAATGTGGTCAGGGAGCGGGTGTACCTCTGTGTAAATTTTGAGGAAAAACCAATGTTGCAAAAGCTACTAAAAAGCGCAAAACGTTGTCCTTTCTGAACCCATGCTCGCAGGAACATGGGGCTTGATCAGAGACCTGTCTTAATTCATCCAACATGTGTACATGTATTTTCAACAACTTGTGTATCTGGGAAATATGTATTTGGATCAAAAATTGATTTGTGTGCAAATTGACAAGGGGAGGATCCTCTGACCCATAAACTTACCTCCTCACGATGACACTCCATTTCCATCCCCCATTCAAGGGAGAGAGGAGAACTTGGCCAATGATAAGTTGTGAGGGGCAGGCTTAGTTATGCCCACGCACGCACCCACTTTCTAAAGACATAAAAGGACCCACTGAAATCCAGGCAGGACACATTCACTTTTCCATTTCAAACTGATTTCTTGCGAAGCACTCTGCCGGACCAGACACTATCAAGAAGGACCATCCAGAACTTAGACTCCAGACTCCAGAACTTTAGGCAGAGGGGCCTGAACTACAAGCTGAATCCTTTTCAGCAGGCATCAAAATCTTTTGCAACCTGACTCTTCTATAGCCGGGCGGTGCTGTTTGATTCTGGCTAGAACCCTATGCCAGAACCCAGAAAGCAGTGATGTATCCAGACCAGACCGCTGTGTAGTGCCAAGAACTTTTGCCGGAACCAAAGATCCAGACCAGCAGCGCAGAGCCGACCCAGATCGCTGTGAGCAGAACCGGTACCAGAGACCGTCCGTGGCAAGAGAACCGCAGCTAACCCTGTTGACCAGATCCGTGACGGAGGCCCATTCCTTCCAAGACTATGAGTGAGTATCCTGAAAACTGTGCCAGAACCAATCTCTTAGTCTAAGATAACCTGATTCAAACCATTTTAACCTGTCCAGAACTGCATCATAGAAGTCGTGTGTCCATTCTCTGATTAATCCTGTCAAAGTGTAATTTTGTCATTCTGAAGTTTACTTTAATTTTCTGTTCCTTATAATTTTTCCGTAATTGCGCTCGACGCACTCGGAAGAAGTGCCGCGAATTGAAAACTAGCTCAAACTTCTTCACCTGTCAAAAATCCCTGTCTTTTGCTTTGCATTGCTGAAATTCGTTTTCAACCTGATAATCCCTCATGTATCATTGATAGTGTAGACCTGAACTAATTCAAAGTAGCGGTCACCTACCCTGAATCTCCTATAGGGAATTAAAATCATTTTTAGCATATTTTCACTTCTTTGCAAATCACATTTAAAGTATTTTTGCCTGTGTTTTAAAATCATCCCTGTGCTCAAAGCTTGCTGGGGGGAATTGAACATTGAATTGCATTTTGATTGTATTCCTGAAAACTGTGTGCTCTCCTTCCATCTCCTTATATTGCATAGGGGGGAGTGAATTGTCAAAGGAAAAAGTGATCATATTATCTCTTGCTGAAACCATCTCAGTTATTTCTGTGCTGCATTCTTTTCCACCATTGCATTTCCTTGAATCCATAAAAGCATCCTCAGCTACCTTATCTTCTCTATACCAACTCCTAAGTAATTAAATAAGCGTACAATTGTAATATTATCTATTGTTGATCACTGTCATAGTCTTAAGTTTGATATCAAATATTAATTTATTATAAAAGTGTGATATATATATCTTGTTTAATTTTTCAATAAATCTGTTAATTTGCAAAACAAACCTACTTCTTGGCTCAGGGGGATTCAAAGAGAGGTCAGGGGGTCAGGGGGATTCAAAGAGAGGGGTGTTATATAAGGGTTTGTCATCCAGATTATAACTTGTCATAAAAATATATAAATAAGGGCTTCCCTTGGGCATCCCAGACCGGGCATTGACTTAGTTGGAGTGCTGAATTGAAGTCCCTTAACAGAGTGGGGGCTCGAGTCGGGACATCTGGATTAGATCTACTACTTGTGCAGCATGATACAGTGTGCTAACTGATAGGATACATAAATCCTGTTGGATCACCACACTGTATTACACTGTAAAAACACTCCTCAAAGGAACGCTCTAATGAAACGGTCTGTTTTGCAAAATAAAATACTAACTTCTGTAAGTCAGGAAGAAAATCTAATTTCCAGAATGACGACCTTGGTAGATATCAAAATAGCCAGAGAGCACCTCTTACATAAGCTATTTGTGAGAGATGAGTGGACTGAACAGGACCAAAATGTGTGGTTGCAGGCAATCGCGCAACAGGTCACTGTAACTGTGTCAGATACATGGAGAGTTCAGGGTCCCTTACATGTGGCCCTGAGTGAACTATATATGGCCCCTAAGGCCAAGGATGAGCATAACAAGATTGCCAGGGTAGCGGCATATTTATATTTATATATGGGAGCCATACAGGATAAATGTGCTGAAGGCCAAGATCTGGCAAATAGGCAACAGATGGCATTAGAAAAGGCCCAATCTGACCTGGTCTCTTCCGAGCAGAGGCTGCAGAGGAGCCAGGAGTCAGAAAATGATAGTAGGCAGTATATCATTAAAATAAAAGAGGATATGGGTATCAGGATACCAGATTTCTGGCCTTGCAGAAAGAGTACCAAGAAGGTTTGGACACCCTACTGCAGAGCCAGAAAAAGCTGGAGCAACAACTGGACTTCAATAGGGCATGCGCAGAGCAGGTAGTCACCATGCAAAGCCACCTAGATAGGGAGAAGGCAGAGAGCAACAAACTGATTCTGAAAGACCTGGATACCCAGACAGAATTTGAAGAAGAGCGCCAGAAATCTGGGGCCCTTAAAAGGCAGAGGGACGACCTGGAGGCACAGATGCAGGCTCTTAGTCAGGAAAGGGACACCTTAGGCCAGGAAGTCTGCCAATTAAAAGAAATAAATGAAGAAAATCACCTGGCCCTCCAGGGACTGGGTGACCTCCAAAAAGAGCATCAGAACGTGTTAGAGCACACCAGGAGGGTGGAAGATGCTCTGGCAAGAAAGGAGCAGGCCAGTAGGGATGGGACTCAGGAGGTCCCCCTCCTGCAGCAAAGACTGGCCCAGTACTCCAGGACCAACCAGGAGGCACAGAGAGAAAATGAGGCTCTCTGTCAGCACAATGATAGGCTCCAGCAATAGGTAGCCATGCAGGAGAGACTGAAAGAGTCTAGTAAGGCCTTAACTGAGGAACTGAAAGCACAGGCTCTTGCATGGCAACAGGGAGCAGGGGCTGATAGAGATGAGGTTCGCTGGGAAAGGGAAACACCTGAGCATAACCTCAGGTCCCTAGTACCAGAGGCCTTCATCTCTCCCAGTCCTTGGACTCTGCCACCCCCATGTCCCATGGCGCACATGAGCCCAGGGCCACCGGGATGGCAGATTACCATCCAGCCAAAAGTATGGTGCTCATATGCCAGTACCACCCAGGAATGGATGGGCGAGCATCCGGGTATGGGCACCTAAGTACAGTGCAATTTAGTGGGGAACCCCAGGAGAGTAGGCCCACTAAGGGCATCCTGAAAACCTCTGCCCAGTTAGGTCAGAGGGGGGGGTATTCACCTGAAAACCTCTGCCCAGTTAGGTCAGAGGGGGGGTATTCATCAAATCCTGGCAGCAAGGAGGAATCTGAAGACTCCTCTGAGCGTCACAGGACGCATGAGACCAGGTCCCCACATTCCGCCAGCCATTCCCAGGCTCACAGAATCCGGGAAAACCTGAAAGATCAGACGGGCACCTCTGGGAGCAGTGCTTCTGAGTCAGAGGATGAATGGACCAGGGTTACCCGAACCAAAAAGGCCAATAAGGCAAAAAGGGCCTTGCTTAAGGACCCCTTAAAACAGATTAAGGCAATAAGGAGTGTCATCACCCCTTATCACAAGAACGCCAAGTATTCTGTTTGGGAACACTTGGAGCTTTACGAGCAAATGATGGAGACTTTCCATTTGAAAGACAGCAGTAGCTGCATTCAGTATGTCAAATGGACATTCTCCCCAGAATACTCCAGTTTCTTTGCGGGGCTGGAGGACCAAAACCATTCAAGATGGTCCACATATAGGGTGGCCATCTTGAAAAAATGTTCTGTTCACATAAATCCCCAAGAGGCTCACAAGGCAGCCTACAATTTGCAATGTGGGGAGGATCAGGCCCCACAAGAATATGTGCAGGAATTGAACCGTGCCTTTGCGCAGACTAACAGAAGGGCGCGCACGGACAGTAAAGAGTTTGTAAATTCGTTTTTCCATGCCTTGCCCAAATACATCATGACCCAGCTAGTGAGAGATTTTCATGAGAAAAGGTCACTAGACTGGGTCATTGAACAGGCCACCCGGATCTATGAGGTGCAGAAGCCCATAGAAAATAAAAACAACGCCCAGAAAAGTCCCAAACCGACCAGCACCCCTGCTGCTGCCAAGGTGGCAGAGGTAAAGGTTGACCCCATTTTAGATTTGGAGATGGGGGGCCTAAAAACCTGCCTGCACGGAATAATTCTCAGCCCAGAAGGCCCTCGGGCCAGTCACAGACAGGGAGTCAAGGAGGTAGTCCCACAAATGGGGTCCCTCGCTCCCCTGACTATGTAAGTCCCCGCTACAAGGGAAATCGACCCATCCTGGGGTATGTGTGGACTCCTCGAGCCCAAGGGAGGGGGATCCAACCAGGCACCCAACCCAGGGAACTTCCCTCCTAACTTCCCACAGGAGGGCAGAAATTCACCAAACCCTGGGCAGAACTTTTTCCCCAGGTATCCACCCAATTTCGAGCCCCAAAATCATCCATCCTTCTTTCCCCAATTCCCTGAGCCCAGACCACCTAATCCGGGAGAGGGGAGGCCAAGGGTGGAGGGGTATCCAAATCTTCCCAACCCGGGGTACTACCAGAGAAGGGATAGCTAACCTTCCCGGGATCAGCCCAGGGGAGAAAATAGAACCCCGTATCAGCCTGAGCGGGTTTCACAGTTAGAGCGCCAGGGCCAAAATATGGCACGGGATCTGGGTCACATGCTGAGGGCTCAACAGAACCCTCAGATGAGCATGCCGGCGCAGAATGCCCCAAACTCTGGACCTGGTGCTCCAGAACAATGACGGGGGCAGCACCCCGATATCCCACCGGTTCCCAGGGAGGAGGCACAAGGGGAAGTGGGGTGTAAAGCCTTGGAGGAAGCTTCCTTCCCCACTTGTAAACGGCCCCTGGAAACCCAGGAACCAGAAACAAAATCTCCTACCCCTGAAAGTCTGCCACCTAAGGAGCAGAGTGGAGGTAGGAGAAACAAATGACCCAAACAGACCCATTTTGTGGAGGAGGTACAGGTCTTCCAATTTGAGGGAGAGGGATCCTCAGAGGATCCTGGGAAAAGGATCTTCTCCTTCAGAGATGGGGTAACTCCTCCCAAGGAAAAATGGGTCCCAAGGGATTCCAATCCAGACTGGGTAGGTGTCTGGATTGAGCTGTCGCCGCCCATCATTCTATCCCCGAACCAACAATACCGAAAACCCCTGGTTCAAGCCCATCCTCGTGACTGCCTCCAAAGGGGGGGGTGGCCCAGAACCAGAACCAGGGGTACCCAAAACCGCATCAATATCCGATTGCCAACTTTTTCTTTCAGATTCCCAAAACTCCCTGCCAAACTCTGCCCAAATCTCTTCTCTCTCAATGTCCAAAACCAGAAAATTAGCCCACCAGTTGTCTGAAAATGTGCATTATCTGTGCCCCCTTGAGGAGAACGAGGGAAGATACTATGCCCCGGTACAAGTACAGGGGCAGGGTACAATTTTGGCACTGGTGGACACTGGAACCCAAGCTACCCTTCTGTCCAAAAGGGCTTTTGAGGAACTAAATGCAGGAAGGGGGGAGAATTACCGAATTCCTCTCACCTCTCTTCCTGGACAACTTCAGAACTTTGAGGGGAAGGAAATTCCCATCGAGGGGACTGCAGATTTGGACATCAAAATTGGGCGACACAAGGTGAAACACCCAGTCATAGTAGTGACTCCAGAGGGCACCCCTTGTTTACTAGGGAATGACCTCCTGAGAAGGTTGTCACCCCTAATAGATTGTGTAAACAAGGTCCTCTGGACCCAGACTAGCCGACCAATAAAATTAAAACAGAGCGTCAACCATGTTAGTTTAAACGGCACCTGCCACATGGTTGAACAAAAATCTGACCAAATAGAATTTCACTTCCAGAACAACCAAATTCCAGACGTGACGGTAATAGCAGTAGGGCAACAGACTGGTGATGGGGGGTCCTCTTCATTTCTGAAAATCAACCTTCCTTCCAGTTTAAGGTGGTATTCCACACTGTAAGGAAACACTCTGAAATTCTTTACTAATCCACAATCAGACATTCCCACTCCAATAGTCCAGAAAGATGTGAAATCAGCTCAGAGCCTGGCTGATATTCAGCAAATTGGAGAGCAGTTGTTCATCCCTGTTCAGTTAAATGATGGGAAGGACTCTGTTCTCGCCCGAGTGTGTGTGAACAACGGTAAGAGCTTCATCAGCGAAGCCATGTTCTGCCAACTCCCAAAAGACAGAGCCATTCCCACATTCAAACTGATAGACAAATGGGAAATGGATCTGGAAACACCCAATTCCAAACATCTCCTGCCAAGCAGATGTATGCTTAAAATCTCCATTGGCAACAAGAGCATAGTCCATAATTGTTGGGTCATGCCAGACGTCACTGCCGCCTTTTACTTAGGCAGTGATATTCTCAATCGCTTTGCCATTAGTTTGGACCTAATAAACTTCAAAGCTTGGTCCCGATTAGCGGATAATCCCATGGGCTTTGATGATCAAGAAAAAGCATTTATGTCAGCTCAATTGCTACCTTATGCAGTTGAAATTCAGATTAAAGAGGAAGTCACCATCCCAGAAAGGACCCGACAATTCTCCCTGGAAGTCAAAGTTAAAAGAGGACAAAAATTGAAGAACCCTGATGCTTATATTCATCTAAATGCTTCTCTCCAACAGCAAGGGTTGGGGGTAAACCCAACACCATTAGTCAACATAGTACATGACACCATTCCAATAGAGGTGGATAACAGCGACTTAAAGAGTATTACTCTAGCCGCGGGCACCATTATTGGAATGGCGGTTGATGACCGACATTTTTCCATTGATTTAGGAAATTAACTGTTAGGATCAATCCCCAAGGACTGTTGTGACAGTGATAGCGATGACAACCCAACACCAGAAAGGACCTTTACCTGGCATGGGGGGAACTTCCTGGTGTACACTTCCTGCCCTTATAGTAAGGAAGATGTGACTTGTGACTTCAGAAGGGATGAGGTGATTTTCCAGGTCCATGAGGGCTGCCTTTCCCACCGCAAGCCTCCAGTTCAAATCAGCACCCTGACCAGGGACTTCTCCACCCAGCTGGAGGAGGCCGCTGAGATAGCAAAACCAGAAGTCTTTCCAGGCTTCAGGCAGATGGTGGAAAGAGAGTCAACCTAGCTGATGCTTGTGTGACTCTGGAACAGAAGCAAAAGTTGAAACAAGTTTTCTTGGATTTCCAAGATCTCTTTGCGGTGGACTCATATGACTGTGGTCGCACCAACATCCACACAACAACAATTCCCACGGACCCTGGCATGACTCCATTGTTTGTGAAGCAATATCGCTTGCCTCTCGCATCGATGGAGTCCCTTACTGAAATAATTAAGAACTTTGAGTCCCGGGGAATAATCTGTCCAGTACACAGCACCTTTAATAACCCGGTGCTGGGAATATTGAAGCCAAACGGCCAGTGGAGACTCTGCGCCGACCTTAGGTAGCTCAACAAACGGGTCCATACTTCCCGATGGCCTCTTCCCTACATTGACCAAGGGCTGGCCCAGATCCATGGGTCACAGGTATTCACTGCAATAGACCTGACCAATGGATACTGGACCGCGCCTGTCAGTAGGGAGGACCAATACAAACTGGCTTTTACCTTTGGGGCGAGCAGTACACATGGACCCGAACTCCCTTCGGATACCTCAACTCCGGCAATGAATTCAACATTTTCCTACACAAGGCCATGCCCGACCTGGGTGCAAGGGGTAACCTGGCTTATGTAGATGATGTCCTCATCAAAAGTTCATATGTGGAGGAACACATAGCGGAGATCCGTTATGTTCTGACACAGTTGAGGGCCGCCGGAGCAAAACTTTCCTTTCAGAAAGCACAGTGGTGTAGAACCCGTGTTAATTTCTTGGGGCATGAGATTACTCTTCAGGGTCTCTGTCCCCAGGAAAAGAAAGTGGAAGCACTTCAGAAACTGAAAGACCCCACAACTCTGTGGGAACTAAGGAGCCTCCTTGGACTGAATAATTACAGCAGAAAGTTCATTGAGGGCTACGCAGAGATCACCAGACCCCTGATTCATCTTTTGAAGGGGGGGGGGTCAAGTGAGAATGGCCCACTTGACCCCCCCACATCCGGACGAGGGTGGCAATTGAGTGTACATTTGGCCTGTGGATGGCAAGCTTCCGATATTTACATCGGACGGGGGTGCGCTAATGTACAGGCCAGACAAGGTGAGCAAGATTGTGCTCGGATGAGCCATGTTGCACAACATATGCATCTGACGGAACATACACCTGCCCTCAGATGTGGACATGCTCCCCAACCCCCCGAAGATGATGACGCAGTGCCTGTGGGTTGCACACATGAACACATTGTGCAAGCAGAGGTCAGGCTGGGGCGACTTGCTCGCCAGGTGCTCACTGAGAACTTCTTCTGATGTTGACAACCACTATCGACATCCATGTACCCCTCACTATTAATTTCACACAATTATGAAATGCGCCCAGTGACAAATGTCCAATAATTGCTGCAAGTGATAAGTATTTATTTAAGTTAAGTGAAAATTGTAATGTACATGGATTTAACATCCCACCCTCCTCAATCACGCACCCCAACAACACCCTCCCAAATAACCCAGTCCAACAAAACCCTCCCCAATCACCCACCCCAACAACACTCTCCCCAACCACCTACCCCAACAACACCTTTCCCAATCACCCACCCCGACAACACCATCCCCAATCACCCACCCCAACAACACCCTCCCCAATCACCCACCCCAGCAAAACTTACCAGGAACAGGCTCAGATGAGAACAGTGATGCAGTCCCAGTGGCTGAAAATTGCAGTTTTGAATTTCAGATGTCTTGGAACCCCACAGAAATACAGCTTCAAGGTTGGCACCTGTGTTTTATACATTTGTGAGTGCTTCCCTTTTGAGGTTGAAGTTCTGTGAAATAAACAACAACTCTGCGAGTATATGTATTTAGGGAAGGATTGCATTTGAGCACCAGGTAATCACCTAACAGGAGTTCTTTCCATTTTTCTTTGTTTAGTAAGTGTTTCCATGTTAGGTGAGTAATTGATGCAATATCTCCATGACAGAAAACCATCTCTATGTGCTTTTAGAATCTTCATTGGACAAGCTCAGAATTGAGTGGTAAAATGTGGGAGGAGCTACTTAATTGTTTGGTGCCTTGAGGGCCATTCAAAGGATAAAAAGGCGGGCACTTCTTCCACAATGTCCATACCAGGAACAGCCTCAGATGAGAACAGTGATGCAGACCCACTGGCTGAACATTGCAGTTTGAAAGTTTTTTTGCTCTCCCTTCTGCTTCTCTGCTCTTTTCACTGGTTTTATTCTATTTTCTTCTCCTCTCCCTTCCCCTTCTCTCTCTCTCCTCGCCCCTTCCCTACTTCTTTTCTGTGCACTTACTCTATCAGAATTGTCCTTGGACCTATTATGATAGTAACCAATGTTTGTCTCCTCCCCCCTCTTACTTATTATCCCCACTCCCCCTCCAGCACTATCTGAAATGTCATCAGGCCTAGTAAAATAGTCGCTTGTTTTGTCCCTCTCCCTCCTCTTTCCTCCCCTCTCCCTCACCTCGTGCAATTCTCCTGCTCTACCAGAAATGTTGTCAGGCTTAGTATGGTAGTCGCCTGTCTGTTTCCATTTCCTTGCACTATCTGAAATGTCACTAGGCTGAGTACGATAGTTAATTTCACATTCTTGTTGCTTATGGCCTATAAGAATGTTTTGTATTTTCCCTTGTTCCCTCCCTTATCGTGAAGCGCTTTGAGACACATAGGGCCTCATTACAAGGGTGGCGCTCCCGTAATGAAGGGTGCCGGTACGGGACTGGCACCCTTCATTACGGGAGCGCCGATTACGAGGTTCCCTTTGCGGGTCCCGCGAGGGGAAGAGGGAGGTAATAACGGGCCATCCATTCGTAATGTGCCTGTCATTACCTCCCTCCCCATTCCCATTGAGCCCCATGGGGCTCAATGGGAATGGGGAATGGTTCCTTCAAGGAGGAAAAACCGGGTCCTCCAATGTTGGAATGACCCGGTTATTCCTCATTGAAGGAACCCGGTAATGGAGCTCGGTTTGGAGGCAGCCATGGTGCCAACAGCACCATGGCTGCCTCCAAACTCATAATGAGGCCCATTGTGTATAGGCTCTATATAAATAAACTATCATTTCATATCATAACACAAGTACACCATTAATGTGTCCATGATTCACTTCCGTGCACACTTAGGCTTTGGGTTCTGTTCCTGCAATCTTGTGGTGAGGTGGTGCAGTGAACAGCACCTTGGTGTGCTTTCCAATGAGCCCTCAGTAGGCACCATATTTGAGGTGGAGGGCTCCTATCCCTGCACACGTATGTACTGCAGTGTCAATTGCATGGCTTGGGTAAGTGCCTCTCCTGAGGCGGATGTGGCATCCGTAAGTTCACGGACCCTCTGGCCCAGTGTGACCATAGCAGCAGTGGCATGTCCAAGGGAGCGTGCCATGCGGTGGACGCATCCCTGCATGCATTCAGTTGTTCTCCTGCCATTTTGTGTATGTCCGCCTGCTGGTGCTCAATCTGCTTCAGTCGTGAATGGATTGCCCGCAGGTTACCTTCCGCCAGTGGTGGTGGACTATGTGGACTTGGAGGTGGGGCTGGACTAAAGCCAGGTGTTGTGTCCCCATCATAAGGCTCATACTCCTACCTGTCCTCCTCCTCTTCTTCAAGAGTGCCATGGGACGGGGTGCATGCTGCAAAGGAATTCCATTCTGCTTGCTCTGGCTTGCACAGGTGTGGGGGCTGTTTTGGTTGCTGCGTGGGAGGGTCTGCCTCATCATTGTCCGTGGAGAAAGTACGCGTTGGGGAATTCAGATACGTTAACAATTTGCTACACATGTCGGTCATGCATTCAACCCATCCCATGATGTGTGTCCCAGTGTTGTTGGTATCATGTGCTTCACATGGTTGGTATTGCTCAGATAGGTGACCATGCAGAGGGGGCGAGGGAGGGGGGTTCATGCTGGGTGTGTACAATGTGCATGCATGAGCATTGTTTTGGGGTACCACTGACTTTGACGTGTTCAGCGGGCCGCAACAAATGCAAAAATAAATAAATAAATCGGACCACTTGTCATACCCATTGCTCTACACTATACTGGTGGATGTGTGCTCTGGGGGGAGGCATGCACATGTTCCTGCAGTTGTACTTATTGACGTCTCCGTGGGTCCCTGCTCCAGCCTCAGCACCTCTGATGCCCTCGATTCCCTCCATGTGGAGGATGCTGCTTTGACGTTCCTCCATGGGGTCCACAGTGCCTCCACCAGTAGCTGTGCACTCCCTCCTGTGCTTTAATATGGCACTGCAGAACTTTGCTTTGAGGTAGTCTCACCTCTTGCGACAGTCCTTCCTGGTGCGGGGGACGGTCCACACGGGCGTCACACTGGCCACCACCTCTCCCCATATGGCGGTCTTCCGTTGGCTGCTAGTTTTCCACTGCCTGACCCCAAATAGTTCCTCTGCATGTTACAGTACTGTGCCTGCTAGGGCTGTCAGCTCTGCATCAGAAAACTTTGGTTTCCTTAGCCGGGAATCCTTTCCTGGGGTGCTCTGGTCCTGGGAAATGTTTTATGCTCACTTCTAGGCCTGGATAGCGGACCACAGGTAAGGTCTGTGAGGGTTCCATCCGTCATACAGGCTTGGGCTGCCTGGTATTTCTCTTGGATAGGCCTACATGTCTTGATTTCTGAGAGTGGCATGTCCGGGGGGTTTCCTGCTGGCAGATGGGACTCCACCAGATAGAGTGACACTGGCTGGTGTAAGCACAGCCAACTTTAGTAATTCCACACTGGGCTCAGGCCCCCATGACCCATTGATCTCTGTTTTTCCACCTCACAATATGGCATCCCTGGTACTGGAGGTGTTTACATCTGGGGTGAAAGGTCTCTGAAGTAGGGGTTCTGGGTCCCTAATGTCTACTTCAACTTCAGAGTTTGCTTGCTTTAACCTGACGAGGGGGCATGGACTGGACTGGGTCTATGTGACTCCAGCCATGAACTGCTTCTTGGTAGCTTGCAGCTCTGCCCAAAATGCCCTTGCAGGGTGGCTTTCCTGGGTTGCAGAGTCCCCTCAATCAGCTGAATTCATGAATTATCCCAACTCTGTGGAAATCGCCTTTGGCATTAACATGCTTGGTTTTCCTCCCTGAGCTATATCAGTAATTATGTTGTGTGATTATGCCAAGGATCTGAGCAGGGCAGTACATTTGCACTTTTGGGGGCACATTGACCACGTTTTAGTGTAAATTAGACTTAGTAGAACAAAACTGCAATTTGTTACCACTGAACTAAAAACAAAATGGCGTTCTCTTTAAAAAAAGCACGTCAGTTTACAATGCTATGAAATGTAAACTCTCCTTCAACCTAATTTTGACACTTTTTTCCCCAAATCTATTTCTATTTTCAGCTGTTTATGGCCATCATCTCTCAGCCATATATGTTGTTTGTTTACATTAGAAACGGTAAACCTCTGTTTAACTATATGAAGATGGATTTGTACACTTCAGTTTTGGGCCTCATCACGGGTTGGGCGAAGCAGTAAAAATGCGCAGTAACACTATTACCGCCGCATTACCGTTACGCCGAATTCCGAGTTTAGGCAGAAAGTTGGAGATTTACCTCCATCTCTGAGCTGGCGGTAAATGTGCCCATTTTCGGTGCAATCACTGCGGCGCAATTTGCATTGTGGTAATTGCGCCAATACTGCCCCATAGAATCCTATATACTCTTAAAATAAATGGGGAGTAACAGCTTTGCCGCAACTCGGGATCAGGCGCTAATAGCAACGGACCGCGTTACGGTAACAGTATTTGCGTTGGCCGTTAATCCAGCGCATTTAGTGCCAGGATACCGCCCAACTTCTGATGAGGCCCTTAGTCTTGTAATAATGGCACATCGTTATTGAAGAACAAATTATATGTTAACAAAAAACATAACCTCAATGTCAAAAGCTTGTATAATTTGCTTAGTTTTCCAATGAAAGTGTATTACTGTGAGCAGGTCCAGGGTTAGAAATGTGTTGAACCAAAATAGCATGCCAAAAGATCATTGTTAACTATTTTTATTTTCCACTTCCTCATTTCTTTTTTTAAGTGTTGGTAGGACTGAAACCAAGTTCTTCCTCATTCTGTGTACTTAATTGCATTTTTTGTGGCTTTGCGTGACACATTTGTTTCCGGAAAGAAAGACTATAGATCTATTACAGACCAAAGTTACAACATTTAAATGACCTCTGCCTTAATGCCAGAAAGACTGAGATTCTCCTCATCGGGACACCCGCTCCCTCCTTTCCTGCAGCTCTCTGGCCCGCCTCGGTGTCATCTTCAACTCCACACTCTCTTTCTCCCCTCACATCTCTGACGTCACTAAGAAGTCACACTAACAGCTGCACCTCCTCAGAGGTATTCTTCCTTTCCTCTCCTTCCCCCTAAAGCCCACTGTCTCCAGATCTCTGGTTCTCTCTAGGCTGGACTACTGCAACAGCCTCTTTCTAAATCGGCCTGCTTCTACTCTCCGCCCTCTGCAACTTATCCAGAACAGGACTGCAAGACTTGTCCTTGGCCTGAAGCCCAGGGATCGTATCTCTCCAGGACTGAAATCTCTGCACTGGCTCCCAGTGGCTGCGAGGATTAAGTTCAAAACCCTCTGCATCGTCCACAAGGCCTTCTGGGGCCTGGGGCTTCAATAACTTCAACTCTCTCTCCCCAAATATCTTCCTTCTCAAGCTCTCCGCTCATCCGCCTCCAACTCCCTCAGGGTCAGTCGCTTCTCCAAGCAACGAGTTGGTGGTAGATCTCTTTCTTTGGCTGGTGCCTCCCCCTGGAACAGCCCCCCTGCCTCCCTTAAACTTGAGGAGAACCATCTCCAGTTCCGGAAGCACCTCACAACTTTTCTCTTTACTTCTGCTTTTTCTCCTCCTCTCCTCTGCTGACCCCCTGGCTGGAACCGGAACTGCACTGGCCACCTGGACACCCTGTGATCTCGGGCCCAGGTCCGACTCTTGTTAGTAGCCAGCGTCACATACCTCCACTGCCCACCTGGCAACCCCCGCACTTGGGGACTGTTTCTGTATCCCTACAGTCCCCCCTACCAGCCCTTTGCACCTGATGTCTGCACTTACCCATGCACTGCCACAAGCTGGCCGCTACTTACTTATTATTATCTTTTCCCATGTACTGCACTGTCCCTGCCCCCCTCCCACGCACTTGCGCGGTCCGAATGACACCTGACCTAGTAGGATCGTTGTCTGTCCTCCTTTTGTTCCCCTCCCTTGCCTCGTCGCGCCTTGAAACACTTGTGTATAGGCGTGTTATAAATGCCATATCGTATCATCATATCATATCATACTAAAGACTTAAAGAACAATCATTCGTAAAGACAATACAGTTTGGTTGTCATAGGTCAAGTGCAGCCCTAAATTCACCAGTAAACTACATGCTACATCTAAAGAACAATAGATTACACTGGAGTCAGCAAAACCATAAGGGCTATGAACAAATACAAGACATGATTGGGGGAAGCAGGAAACAGAATGGACATAAAAAAGGTGGTTGACCGTGAGAACTGGAGATTAACACTCAAAACCCTAGAAGCATTTGATCTAGGTAAAGTTTATAGGCATACTCCATCCACTATATGAGCCAGTGGTGTAACACAGGGTCTGTGCACCAATCAACCGAGTCTAGTTGCCTCCTTTTAAGATAGAATGGGGTATGAAACAGGGACATCCTTGTAAAGATTCACAAGGCGCTGTGTCAAGTTCAACTATTTTATTCAGGCCGTCGGACAGTCGGACACTAACACAACACTTCGCCAGCTTCCTTTTACTCTCTCTTCAACCGCCACCGAATCCCCCCACCAGAGCGTTGCAGCAGGTAAGACACTAGAACACAACAGTCCTCTTTCCCAGCTACTGTTCAATGGAATGTGGTAAGAACAGGAACACCAGGCCTCCAGATAAGGGTCGTACCAGGCCTTTTTATGCATGAAAATAGTGTAAATACAACAGCTTTATTTTTTTCCTGCGTACATTTACGCACACGTTTAGAGCAGCTGGCTGTGCAGAGGTCAGGTCACCTCACAGAATCCAGAACGCTTCTTTTGATTTTTATCTACAGGGATGTAATTGCAAGTCATACAAAAAAGCCTATGAAACATCATTTATTTCTCGGAAGACTTTCAAAAAAAGAAACCTCACACCGGGATAAAAGGAATGGTTTATTTCCATTCCCTTTCTGCTGTGTTGTGTGTAGATGCTCATGGAGAAAACAGAAGCACTGTGCATATTTATTTTCCTAGCATTTTAGGATTGTATAATTAATAAGATGGAAAACTAAGTTGCAATTGAAATTTAATCTTTTGTAACAAATTATGTTTTTTTTTCTCCAGTGAAAGCAAACCAGTATTGCACAATTGTATTTTTCTGAGTTCCTGTGCTGTGTGCATAATCGTGTGTAGGCAGATCATTTTTACACTTAGAATTTAATTTACCCTCTAATTATAAAAACAGTGTGTTAAATTATGAGTATGCACAGTCTAGTGTACCTCCATTCAACCTTGCAGTCAATGGGGTACATTAATATAAATGGTCAGTGGCAGCAGAGTCTTTGCTCAAGGGTGAGTGATTGTCATTACACCAATCACAGGTCCTATAGCCTCTCAAATCTTCAAGAGTACAATTAAAACATTTGATACCTGACTCTCCAGGAAGGGCAAGCACTGTTCAAAAACAAACAAATGAATGTTACATTTGTAATTTATAATACAAACTCAGCAAAACCTGTCCCTGTGCTAATCCAGATAGGTATTTAACTTTATGTAGCGCTTAATACATGGTTTGTCCAACATCTAGGCATGTGATTATTATACCTCAGTCGATACACAGTTTACCAACCTCTAAAGGATGTGAGCCAATATGATAGCTCAGCCGGTTGAGCGCTCGCTGATGCTGCTGCAATCTGTGTGTGATCTGTAGGTTGCAGGTTAGAAGCCCAGCAAGTCCAACTCAGTCTTTCATCCTTTTGAGGTCAATAAGGGAGAACCAACTTCGGTTGGGTGGTAATTATGTTCTATGTACAGTGCTTTGCCGAAAGTGCTATATAATTAACAATTTGACCATGAGATTGGATATAGAATTTAGCATGGAGTCCTTGCCTCTATGCACTGTTGTATCATAACATTGGCATACCATCAGGTAGTAATAGCCCCAGGAAATTAGGACTTTCGTTAAACATCAAAAGGCAATTCTGCTATCAAACCTCAAAACACACAATACAATTCATGTTTGCTTTACTATGTAATTGGCTAGGTTTTTGTGTTTTTAACATTTACTTATCTACAGGAGAGATCAAATGGCCACACCTTAGAGAAATAATGAAAGGTGTATTCTGACACAATGTAGAAAGCTGCCGCATGGTAATGATTTCCATACAGTTTTTGCACACATTGGCTGGATGTCACATACATTTTACTCTAGTGCCAAGGAGAAAAGTAATTTTTACTCTCTTGAAATCACATTTACTCTCAAAGATTAAAAATTAGGAGTAAAATAGCCCCACCTCAAAATCTTATTTGGAGCACTGAGGAACACCCTCTTTCTCAGCTACTGTTCTTCTCGGCCCTGAAGCCACTGCCACAAATGATTTTGAAAGAATTGAATGATAAATAGAATATGTCTGTATTGACAGAAATATAAGGGGCCTCATTACGAATCAGGCGTTAAGGGGTTAACGGCGCCGACCCTTAACGCCTGATTCCGAGGTCCCTTTGCGCCATGGTGAGTTTAACGCCTGCTTTTTGCAGGCGTTAAAATCCATGGCGCTAAGGGACCATGGTGCTAATTACGCCACCGTAATTTACGGTGGCGTAATTAGCGCCTTCCCCACTCCCATTATGCCCTATGGGGCAAAAATGGGAATGGGGAAGGGTAAAATGGGAAATGGGGATTTACCGCCCCACTCACCTTGGAATGGGGCAGTAAATCCGCCATCCACCATGGTTTAAACAAAGTTTACACCATGGTGGTAAGGGTAGGACCCAGGCGGTAACTTACCGCCTGGGTCGTAATGAGGCCCAAGATCTTGCTATAGGCAAACAACATATTAATCCTTGCATCTCAGCTAGGAATACTACACAAGTGTTTGAGGAGATACTGACACACTGGAGCATTGCAGTTTACTATCCAGGCAGATCAGCTAGACACATTCAAATTGACTACTTTTACCAAGAGACTGTTTCCAGGCCATTCAGCTAAATGGCCAATGGAATTTGAGGCCGTGAAACATCTGGGCTAGTCTTCGCATGGGTTCTACGGAATTCAAAGAGAACTTCAAAAAGTTGTGGGTGGAAATGGCAACAGACTTGGAGAGATGGGACACGTAGGACCTTTCGATCAGGGCAGGGTAAATAGCATCAGATTTAACAGCCTGCAACGAGTACTCTAAAGACTAAGATTGCTCCATAAAAAAATAAAGGAAAAAAATACATAATGGACACAAACTCAACAATGTTTTTTTAAAAAGCGCAACTATTATAGTAATATAAAGAAAAACAGTTAATAAAACAAATTGATCATAATTTAGTACAAACCTATGTCTTACTTTAGTATCACTCACTAACACATCAAGGAGTAAGACTTAAAATGTGTATTTTAAAAACACAGATTACAAAAATCTAAAAAGAGTCACTTTCATCGATATGTGCGGATCTGATAGGAGCATCCGCCTCCATTCCTCCAATGTAGCAACTTTGTAGTTCTGCAATAGGTGCTCAAAATGCTGTTGTCTCATTTCTACAAGCTACCACGTTCAATCAACGGATGATGGAGGGTTTCAATCTTGTTTAAATCATGACAAAAACAACAAATCCGGGAATCTCTTTCTATTTTCAAAGGTGCTCCAAGTACTCATTAGGGAATTAATTTAAGTAGTGAAGTCCAATATTAAGCGCCTTTTGTTCAGCACTAATATACAAGAATAACCTATATTTTTAACAATCTCTTTTTGTGATTATCCAATCATCAACCCCAAGTTTTTTCTTAATAACCATAGGGGTTGACATCAGAGTATCAGCAGAGGGCTCTATAGGAATAAACAATTTGGGACAACGATCCTTCCAAATGATCACACTTGGGTCCTTTTTTATTAAATAACAAATAATTAAGCACTATATGTAAAGGACCCCCTCTGCCAATAAAAATGTCCTAAACAGAGAGAGCATTTTCCAATTTTCCATCGCTCTCAAGGAGAGTAAACCTAGTTCATATCGAGGAATTAGGGCAGGAACAGCGGTTGGCAAATGGAAAGCTCTTCTCCAAAATAGACCGTCCAAGGACTCCCAAGGAATGGTAGAGCCGGACAGAAGAGCTTATGCCCCGTATGATAAAATCAGAATAACTTTCAGCTTAGAAATCACTTTTTATTTGTCCAATTTTGTGTCCTTGCATAGTAAAAAAAAAGTGCAAATAGCAGATTAATCACCAGTCTTATTTTGCTATAAGTAGATCCCATTTATTACTGTCCTAACCTACACATCATGCCTCTCCTGGTTCCTAACTGACAGCTGGCATGTTGGCATTGGGGTGGATCATCCAGACCCACCCTCCCCATTTTATCCAAGCCTCCCTATTCCACATCACTCTCTCCTACTTTCCACATATATTGCGTTGGGAAGGATTCCTCAAACGCATTCCGAATGCACCCTCTACCCCACCCACTCTACCCTGCCTCTCACTCCCTTCAATGTATAGAAATGCGGGGGTCACCCTCTCAACTGCAGCAGTAACCTGCTAATTAACCCCTCTGACCTCCACCCCATCCAGTCACCCCTCTTCCACAATGCACACTTTTACAGCACAGAAGCCCTGCTGTTGCATGATCTGCACCCTTCTCCTTGCTCTCATCCCTACAAGCAAATACCTTTACTCCTCAGCATTCAGAGGCACATGACTGTCTTCATTAGAATATGCAGACACCCTTTGCCAAATACACACAGTCCCTTCCTTGCCAATATTCCCCACTCCTGCCTTCACAACTCAGTTTCTAATTTCTTCCAATGGATAAAAGGCTGAGACGGTACTATTATAAATCCAAAGTGAGAAAGATACATATGCATATCTGCAGTAGTCTCACAAACCTCTCAAGCCAATATCCATCCCCTCCTCCCTTTCTGCGAATAACCTTGCTCACTATTTTTCCTCAATTATTTTTTAGAATTCATGACACTCTCACAGTCCACCTCAATCCATCCCTACCCTCCTTCTGTCCACCACCTCTCCCCCTTACCTCTTTTACCCTCGACTACTTCTCCCCTTACTCTCCAATCAAATTATCCAATACATCCTTCGAAGCACCAGCCCCTCTTGCAGTCCTATTGACACATTTGCTCCCTCAATGGTTAAAAAATTAGTATCAATCACTGCCCTTATCACTCAAAGCTCTTTAACTTCCATCTCTCTCTCTGTTGGACTCTTCCCTGCCTCTTTCAAAACTGTTACTTGCTGGCCCCTATTGAAGAAACCCTCTGCTGACCTAAACATCCCAGCAAACTATCACCCAGTTTCCCCATTATTTAAAGGTCATTGAGTGGATGATGTTGAAGCGAAGGTGATCACTAAGTACCTTGAGGATAATGGCCTTGGATGTCCAGTTTAATATGGCTTCCATAGTAAACACTCCACTGACACTGCACTCATTCATGTCTCCAACTTTCTCACTGATGCTCACCACTCCAAACTCTCTTCCATAATCATCTTTTTGGACCTCTCAGCCGCTCTTCTCTCCTCATCACTCTGCAGGAGCTTGTGTTTTGCAAGGTTGGTCCTATAAAATCTCCTGGAACTCACAAACCTCTGACCCCACCCCTCTTCATGTAGGCGTCCCACAGGAATGATTCATTGGACCCCTGTGCTTCACCCGCTATACAACTGCCTTAGGAAGACTTATCTTATCCTTTAGCTTTCGCTTTCACCTCTTTGCTGATGATACTGACATCTTTTTCTCCTTTCCCTCCTTCCACCTAGCCATCTTGGAATGGGATACCAGCTGCTCCACTACAATTCCTCACTGGATGGCTCTCCGCTGCCTCAAGCTGAACTCTTCAAAGATGGAAGTCAACTTTCTCCTGGCTTTTGATGCCATCCCTTCCCTCTTTTATCTCCTTCCCGACTGATCTTCTTGCTCCCACATACAAGGCTCGCAACCTTAGGGTTCTTTTAATACTAACATCTGACTGTAACTATTCATCACTACCACTGCCTCTGCTTCTCGTAATCCTCTCTTCAACACTCAGAAAATGTGCCCTATTCTTACTAACCAATCTTCATCCTTGTGCTCAGTAAACTTGAATACTTTGTCAAGCCTACGCCTTGACCTTCCTCTCTCCTCCTTACTCCTCAGTTTTGCTACCTACACTCTCTACAACCTACCCAGATCCTCCCCCGCTTCGACCTACAGACAAGACTCTGGTTGCCTCTCCATGTACAACTGCTCCCTTTTCAAGTCCCTTCTCCTAATCTACAAAGTGATCAATGGTCCTTCTCTTCAGTACCTGCCTGACTGTGTCTCTGCTTACTACTCATCTTGTTCCCTCCGCTCCTCCTCTCCACTCAACAACACTCTTCCATGCCCCTTCATTGCACCCTCTCGCTTCCACTCTTACTTCCAGGTCACCCCGCTTCACTGGTACCTGCTGCTCATTACAATCGAAGCCAGCCCAACCGTGGATGTCCTCAAAGCTCTCTTAAACTCCACTTAACTTGCTAAAGAGTGAGCTCTCCCTGCCGTTTCCCATGTCCTCGCTACCTGACCCTACCACTGCCTCCAGTGATGATTAATAATGTAATTTTATATACTTATCTAGTACTCCCCTTTAGTGTAAAGTACGTGCCAGCTTTGGTTAATGTTACCTTTGAAAGTCACCTGTTTCTTATGCATATTATTTTCTGTTTGTTTTGTCCCAGGTATATGTACCATTTTCTTACACCCTCAAACTGGCTCACCGCTTGTTTGCCTGTTTGTGCTACTGTACAGGCATCCTTTGCGGGAATGACCGGGCCACCTGTAAATGTGTTAGTGTAAGTTTTCTGATGCAAGTTGACAGCCCTGTTCTTCAAATAAATACAAATACCTAACCACCTTACCAACTCGTGAAGTCTGCAAATACATGGTCAAAGGCACAAGCCAACCTGTTTCTTTTTTTTTTACTATCCTTCAGGTCTGATTTGAATCAATCATATAGCCCACATTATATAGACCCTCAGCCAATGTAAGTTGTATCCAGTTTTTGAAATTACCCCCTTTGCTGCCAGTGCCCCTGCCATCAGGGATATCGGGGCTTGTGTTAAAGAAGGCAGAGCTGGAAGCCAAACACAATGCCCCTACCAGCACCTCCGATTGTTCAAAAAATGTGTTTTCTCTAAAGGAAACCTGGATCCAACAAAACGCAACAACCCCTTCAACAGCAACATCCAGGATGCATTACTCCAACCTTTGCCTTTTTTCCCCAGACATCCCCATATGTGAAGCAACATGTTCCTAAAACTGCGGGATGGATGAAAGATTGAACAGCTGAAATATTGTATTAATTGAAATAAATGTAGTTTTCCGCTGTTTGAATCTGTACACACTTAATAATGTAATCTAATTTAGGAAGGGTAGGCTAGAGGAATATTTTGAATCTTGTTGGAGAATCATTTATGGTGTTTACTTATGCTTTGGTTGGATTAAGCAATTAGTGATTTCAAGCTAGGTACTGTCACTGTAACTCCTAACAGAAATATTTCACCTGTTTTATTAAAACACTAAAATGTTTTAGTTTAAATTGAATTACCTCTTGCATACATCTGGGCAGTATGGCGAATCAATGGTATTTGTCCCTTCTCCCCAAGAGGAAACCACCCCCTTTGAGTCCAGGGAGGTAAACCCGCTCTGCAAGACCCTCCCTAGGGGTGTGCAAAAGTGGGAACTCACAGGGAGTGACTCCCCTTAGAAGATAAGGACTCCTGTTCCTGTGAGGAGCTCCCTGGATCAGCCACACTATCAGCAAATATGGGACTGCTTACTGTGAGGAGCCTGGAGGCATTCTCCCATCTACTCCCTTTGGGTCCTCTTCTTAGGTGGCCAGGGAAAGGCCATTGCTTTTGGATCCTGACCCTGGGGATGGAAATGCGAGGGAGCATCACCTGGGTGGATGGTCCTTCTGGAGTAGGGAGGGGGTGTCTTCAGACGAGACACGGTATTTCTCATTTCCTTTTCTGAGGAACCTTCCTTCCCAGAAATCTTTACAGGATACTGGCAAACCATATCTTTTCCTGCCACTAACATTGACCCTCAGGTGCGTCATCAATATAAAGGGACAAGAGAGGGATTAGTTAGGAGGACAAACCCTCATGTGAGCAGGTTAGACCTACATCCACCTTTCCTTGTTAATACATGAAAATTGTGTAACACACCCTGTCCTCCCACTTCCTTTGTAAGTCATCATCTGGCACTGAGAAGAAAAATAGCACTATAAAACACTACTAGCATAGTAAGGCATGTTGCACTTATTGGGGTCAGGCAAAGGATTTACACCTGCAGCCACTTGAAAGGCTACAGGTGTATATAAGGAAAGGCCAGCAGACCATGAGGAGAGATCGATCTGGGGCAAGACATCTGCCTGGAGGAAGAAGACCGGGAGAAGATGCAGCAACCCGGTACAGGGAAGGCTGGCGAGGTGCCGGTAGAAAGGTCGCTGGGCGATGCAGGAGAGCACGAAAGACACGGCTGCCCAAGCGGGCTGAAAAGAGGTCGGAAGCCCTGCAGAAGCCAGTGCCTCGTGTTCCCCGCTGGAGATGGGGAACACTGAAGAAGCAGCGGGAAGGTTCGGAGGCGACAAGCGCTGCTCGTCAGAGTTCCTGGAGAAGGACCAGGGAATGAGAAACAGCAGAGGAGAAAGCCATAAGCCCGGAGAAGCTGCCGAAGACAGGTGAGTGACGAGAAGGGAATAGTCATTCTGGGGCACTCCGGGGGCTGGGCTTGGGCACAAGGAAGTGCTGAGCAAATGAAAGATCATAATAAGAGGGCCGTGAGACTGAAGGAAAGTTTTCTAAATACTCAACAAGCTGCAAAGTGTTGTATGCATTACTGAATATGTGCATTTTCGAATATACAAAAAGCAAGCAAAAGGCACTGATGAACTAACTATATGCAAGTATGAACTAAATGAAAGCCAGTAACCAGGGCTTGGGAAATAATGGGAGAAGCAAGTGCTAAGCACTGGGGTGAATTATGAAGTCACGTTGTGACAGAGGCAAGAATCTGCCATGGATGAAAGGAAATACAAATGGACAATTGACACAGGTTCAAAGAGGGAGCCTGTGTTAGCAAGGAAGTCCAATGTGAACAAGAGAATATTACAATGTGCCAAGGGTTCTCGGTTGCGTGGCCTGTAGTGGGTGGACCGTGTGGTCCGACAGCTGCGCCTAGACCGAGTAACCCCGGCTTGGAGTGAACCAAGAAATTCCAAAGTACTGAAGCTGTTTACCTCTCAAGTATTGACAAGAGCCAGTTGGTGAACCACTGAAGAGCTTGAAAAGTTGCAAAATTGATTCTGAACACTTATTGAATGTCAAGAGAACTGACTTTGTTGAACTTGGGTGAGGGAACCCCCGAGACCCTTTTGAACTGTATTGAACCTGCGGAAGGGAACCCAGAGGCCTACTGGAACTGTGTTCTACACATTGTTTAGCTATAGTTGTGAGGGCAAATATAGGTTTTTGGAAACTTTTAAGTTGAACTTACTGACTCACTGTTATTTAGGTAGGGAAATCCCACCTTAGCATAGGGCAAGTTAGGCCTTATACCTGCCTGACATTTAATTTAATAAAGGTGTTTTTAGCTGAACATCAAATCTGTTGTCTGTGTCTTACTTCATGATGCCTTCACAAATGGTTTCAATGGTGGGATACGGCTCAACCGATACAAGTTGAGGAATCCCTATGTGGCTGAGAGTGCAACAAACCTCAGGGAAGGACACGATTGTAAGAGTTCAAGAGCACAGTGAAGTTTTGGACCTCAAATAGTCAATTTGCAGTCGGTTGCAGATCCCAGTTAGCCGTAAGATCTATTCTAAAAGTCAGAATTACTCCTTGATACCATTCCCTAGGCCACCCATCAGTTAGAACATAGAGACAACATTTTTGTAACCATTAGAAAACCCCAAACTTTCATTCGACCTGGAGCTTTGAGGTCCATGCATCAAAAAGAGGGATCCTTCACTAGCTATTTCCCCGGTTCTTTCCCTGAGCTAAGGAAGAAAGAGAATCAAAATCCAGCTAGAGAAGTGGAAACTAAGGCAAATGCTGATACCACCGAAGACCTAGAATTTGTTTCTATGTCCGACTCTGATGGGAGTTCAGGTGAGACCATATCTGCCTTCTCTAGACGAAGTAATGCCCAACTAGCTGCGCATCAGATACAGGCTGAAGCAAGATTTCAAACATGGTTGCAACGATTGATTGCTGCTCAGGAAAAATCAAATATTCCCCAGGGAGTGCTTCAACCCTACAATGAGGAGGATGATTCGGGGAATTTCTTCTTGAATTTTGAAAGATTAGCAGCCGAGTTTCGATGGGGGGAATAAAACTAGGTTACCTGGGACCCTTATTAAAAGGAGAATTACAGACCTCCTACAAACTATTAAACTTCCCAGGAACAGCCTCTTTTGATGTCCTCAAGGAAGGACTCTTGCAACGGGTGGGTCAAACCAGCAATTCCTACCTGCAAAAAGGTAGGAGTCTTAAATTAGGTCCCGGAGAAAAATCAATTGAGTTAGGAGAACAGTTAAGAATGCTCTGTCACTATGGTTACGAAGGAAAAACTTGCCCAAAGTGTTAGAAGCTTTGAGCTTAGAACAATTTGTTAATTTCATGCCCCCTTCGCTTCCGAGAGCCGTTTTACAATTGAATAAGCACACCCTCTCCCTAGCAATTGAAACAGCTTCACATTATCTAGATGCCAATAAACACTTCCATTCACTGCATCGAACCGAAGAAAGAAATGAGAACAAGGGATCATTTAAACCAATTTTTTCTTCTAAAGAAAGAGTTGATTTCTCCAATCGATCTAGGGATTCTAATAGCAGGGAAAAAGGGAAGATAGAAAGAAAATCAAAACCCAAACCCAGGGAAGAAATGAAGAGGGAAGAGAACAACAAAACCCATGATTGCGATTTGTTTTTCATGTAAAGAACCCAGGCACTTAGCTAGAAACTGCCCTTAAAATAAAAGAGAGGAACCCATGGAGATTGGGTGTATGCGAGCGGAGGAATGGGATAATCCAGAGTATTCTGACAAAGTGAAGACTCAGAGTAATTATTTTTGTGGAACATCCTGTAAGTCCACTTAAAAAATCTATCATAGTTAAAGGGATTCCCGTCCAGGCCCTGGTGGATTTCGGGAGTAAACAAAGTGCAGTCAGAGCTGACCTAATACAACCCAAGAAATTAGGAGAGGCTTCCCTACTGAAAATAATGTATAATGTGTGTTTATGGAGACCAAGAAGCTTATCCCAAGGTGGCTGTACCTATCTAAGTGAAAGGTACAACCACCAACTTTCCTTCTGCCATCATCCCGGGGCTACCAAAGGATACCATTATTGGGACGTCCCTAACTTTCCATCATTACTAACAGAGATCCACAATCACACACCACAATCCTCACCATTTAAAACCTGGCAAGAAGAACCTTTTCCCAATCCAGCTTCTGTGTGGAACTGGTCATGTACCCCAGCAGAAGTACCACCTGAAACCCCTCCTGAGAAGTCGTCAGCATCTGTCCCTTGTGCAGGAGGCCTTATTTATAGGAGAAGGGTATGTGGGGAGCCTGGAGGCATCCTCCCATGTACTCCCCTTGGATCCTCCTCTCAGGTGGACAGGGGAATGGCATTGCTTTTGGATCCTGACCCTGGGGGTGGATATGCGAGAGTTGAACTTGGGGAAGGGAACTCCGAGGCCTACTGGAATTGTGTCGAACTTGGGGAAGGGAATCCAGAGGCCTACTGGAGTTGTGTTGAACTTTGTGTAGGGTACGTAAGGCCTACTGGAGCTGTGTTAAACTTGGGGAAGGGAACCCTAAGCTCTTTTTGTGTGGAACTGTTTTGAACTCAGGGAAGGGGCTGAAATGCAAGTCAAGAGCTGGTAAAGGTTCTGCACTTTATTTGTAACACTATTTCTTTTGGTGCTGACATCCCTATACATTGTTTAACTATAGTTGTGAGGGCAAGTATAGGTTTTGGACACACACAGACATTTAAGTTGAACTTACTGACTCAGGCTGTGCCTAGTTTCTTTAGGTAGGGAAATCCCATCTTAGTATAGGGCAAGTTAGGCCTTTCACCATCCTGACATTTAATTTAATGAAAGTGTTTTTAGTTGATCATTGAATGTGTTGTCTGTGACTTGCTTCATGATGCCTTCACACTACTGGGAAGAAGAATGCAACATCCTTATATGTGGCTGTAAGCAATGCGGAAGCCAAACCATTAGAGAACGTAAAAGATGCCCCTTTAAGAGTCTTGCACTTAACTGAGACGAGTAGAAGAGAAAGAGAGAGAGAGACAGAGAGATAGAGAGAGAGTATTGGACACAGGAGAAGTCCCCTGATGTGATCGCACCAAGAAGGGGCGGAGTCCAGACTAGCCGCAGAGCCCACGACTTTCGAACAGGTGAGGATCGCCAAAGGGAGACACTGGGAGACTGGCGAGCAACGCACTGGGGAAACCGCTGCCCAAGAGAGAAGAGGTGTCCAGGATCTGGTGGTGGTGTGAGCAAAGAGTGATGGGCAAATGGCCCACACAACTATGCCGAGACCATCACTGCTGGAAGTGAGCCGAGCCCCCTATCATCTGCATCTGAAGAAGGCAACAGCCTGAGGGGAAGCCGAGATCAGGATGCCGACGAAAGCTGAGTGGGAGGAAACCGAGTACCGAGAAGAATACCTGAGCAAGGTTCTCATACTCACCCAAGGGTACCGGGGAACACAGGAAAAGCAGGAGGCAACCGGGAAAGGAACACATGAAGAGTACAACTCACCCCAGTCACAAAGACGAGTCAAGAGGAACGCAATTGTTGAATTACCAATGTGAAAGGTGTCTAGAGCCAATAACCAGCAACCCTGTAAGGGGAATAACGTCCATGAAGAGTGTAACTCGTCCTCGTCAGATAGAAGAGACACAAGGACTAAAATTGTTTGACTGGCAATATGGAGAGCTCGCTGAGCGAATACCAAATAAACCCAAACGGGTAATAGAGAAACACTGGAAACAAATACCCTGGGAGGAAGCGATAAGGTGTCATAAGCCAAGAAAGGAAGACTATAGAAAACACGTCCCACAGCCGTGTCTTAAGAAATATGGTATCATAGAACCAAGAGAGCACGAGAATAGAAGAGAAAGCACTAAAGAAAGATCCCAGGAGAGAGACATTCTACAAGGGGATCAAGTCCTACACAATCTAATCAAGGTTGAATTGAAAGACTATAAAACAAGAGACAAGAGTGTGCAAATGTATCTAAAGACTCATTGTCCAAAACATATCCGTTAAGAAAGCACACAACCCAGGAGTGTTGTCCAAGAATCAAAGAGCTCATGGAGGAGATATCGAGGCTTTATTGAAGAAGATTATAATAAGAGGAAACAGGTGAAACAGAGACATTTCATCCAGAGATTATTGAATAAATCACTAACTCAAGAGAATAAGGATCTTCTCCTGGATGGGTCTAAGTCGTTTATCTTAGTGGTAGGGTCAGGCAGAGTTTTTAATTAGGACTTCCTGATGACTGACGAGTACCTCTAGTTCTTTTAAATAGGTAGGATTAAACTCTTTAGCGATAGGGAAAGTTAGGCGTTATGTATACAATTTAATTTTAAAAAACCACTAAAATGTCCTTACAGTGTCTGACTTGTTCTTACAACCAGGATCTAGACCACTGAGATATGCAGGACATTGTAAAAAGTGCATTTGGCCCTGTGTGAGGAAGATGCCAATCCAGAACACTGTTTTAAGGGAAAACTATCTTGCTCAAGCACATCACCTGCAACAATGGGAGCAAGGTTCCCATACTCACCCATTTGGGGGAAGCGTAATATTGTGCGAAATGCAATTGGCCCTTTGGGTGGAACATCTCCTGATGAAGTGCTGTTTTTAACTATGTTGTCCTCTTGAAAGAGGGGACGGTGGCAGCAGTGGGGGGTGCAGGAGATAGGGGAGTCAACGAAGTAGACAGGGAAAAACTTTTCAGATTTTTGAGGGGATCACAGTTACAAGCAAGACTATCATGGAGCACACAAGCTCGGTATTAGGAAACAGATAACTTTTGGTAGTGAGGGAAATCAGTGGAAGAAGAAGGGGTACCCGTTAAGCCATACATTCGTCTCAGTTGTGTCATACCCAAATAAACAAAAATATTTATTACATTTTTTCAAGAGCAATATACAGTATGCAATACAATGTACAGAACACATCATGTGGAACAAGGGATATAAGGTTAGGAAACAGTGCAGTGTAGCATTTTTTAAAACACACAGAAAAAGAGGATGGTCAGATTGCATAGCTGTTGGAATAAGCCAGGAAGTTGATGTATAAGGAGCCTCTAGGACTTTCCACGTCACCTAAAGGTTGCATGCATGATGCTTTGCTCAGCCAAGTGATGGCATAGAGGTAGGGTGGGAACAACACCAAAACACTAAAACCCAAGAGGCGGACAGAAGAGGAAGAGTAGCCGTGTAGGACTAACTGAATACCCAAAAGAAAGCACTTTATGCAACGTATCTGTACTAGGATTATCTTTCATGTTCTCAAGTCCTGTGGAACGTAGCAAGATGTCTGGGGATGGGGAGATACCAGGATGCATGAGGACCCAAGATGAGAGCCCACAAACCTGTTGGTCAAAAGATTCAGGATGAGAGTCCAGACCCAACCTGAAGACACAAGGGTGCAGAAAGGAATTCCTCAATTGTTTCGGCACAAGAATACCAAAGAGGCGGTTAAACAGACAACACCAACGCCCTGAGAAAGAGAGAGAGAGGCAAACATCCAGGAGACAAGGGTGAGGACAGGAATAGAAGTATGCAGGGCTAATCCTAAACACGGTAAGTGATCAGAGTAAGGGAACAGGATTTAGAGCCACAGTACCTTAGGAAAATACAAAAACTCAGCCCAAGGGAAAGGCAGATGTCCAAATGCCTAAATAAAAAATTAGGAACACGGCCACACCCCAAAGGAAGAAAACAGAAAAGCAAGAGGGAGAAACACTCAGCTGTGCAAATACAAGGAAACAAACACGCCTTGGGAAGCGTGGACCTATATTCAGCTGTGGGTAATGAAGGTTGCAACTATCAAAAGGTCTCAATTATGTTTACTTCAGCATACCGAGGACCAGAGGTTCCGTGCATACAAGCAATAGACCAGGAATGCTGGAGTATATTTACTAAAGCAGTGGAAACCAAAACACTCTGGGAAAACCATTAACCAGGATCCCAGCGTTCTTGCCAGGCGAATCACCAGTCCTGCTACTCATTAGGGTGAGTCACAAAAGCACAAGAGGCTCGAACCCTGCAAGAATACCCTGTGGTAATTGGTGAGCATTAGCAAGTGCAGACCATGACAGAAGAAGTGTTCAAACTGGCACTGCAGGCAGCTTCTCTGATGATCCAGAATAGGTACGGTCACTTTCCATGCACACCTTGCCATCAGATACTTCATTCTTTCCTTGCTATAACCAAACTATGCAACCTTACATTAAATACTTGACACAATGTTGACACAGTGTATTATGGCCCCAGGGGGTTCAAATCTTTCCACACTGATTCTGGTCCGAAGGGCCTTTATCAGGACATCAAATAGACATAGTCAAAACAAGCGCTCAGTCACAGATCTGAAGAAAAGTGTTAACTCAACGAGTGTTCCTTCATGAACATGTCTGATGTATTGAGCACTGCTTCTTCATGCCTTTGTAAAAGAACATCCATACATGGCTGCCTCTAAAGACATACTTCACAAGATACAACAGGAACCACATGTTTCAAGTGTGAACCCTGAAGATTCTGAACTGAAGGGGGCCTACACCTAGGTGATCTGGAACAGCAGAGATGCTTCACAGCATTTACAACATATGCTAACTACTCTGAGGAGTCACAATTAAAGTCATGCTTCCCTAGCATGACAGATCTGATTGGGGAGACCTTTTGAGTGGCTTTCTTCATCCTGGATAGGTTGCTTTAACATGTGGCGGCTCATGTGGCATGAAGTCAACTCATAGGCTTGTACAACATGTCTGCAAAGGTACTGACTGCCAATAACAAGACCCGCATTTTCCTCTGTAGGAAATCATTTCCATCAAAACCATGGCAATCCATTAAACTTGAACATACAATGGCACAACTTGGTGCCAAGGCCTATTATGCCACGAACTATACAGTCATGAAATTGCCAATGCTTAGAAAGTATGTACAGAAGTAAAGTTAGTTGTAAGGGCCAGGATCTCTCTCTCTCTCTCTTTCATCACAAAAAAGTGAAATTGTTGCTTCCTCAAATGAATTATCACATGCCTTGACAAATCCCAGGATGTCGTCCCTGCTTCCCTAGGGGGAGCCCCTTCCCATGAGGCCAGGGAGGTGAGGCTGCTACCGACAGTTCCCCTGGGGGTGGTACTCAGTGAGGATCACATGGGGAGGGATCTCCCCATGGGACCAGGGACGACGATCCAGGGAGAACATGGTTGTCCAGCAGACAGTAACAGTAACCCATATCTCACCCACTTACCATATCCAGACTCCACCTACCCCACACACTTCCATATGTCTCTGAATTGTAGATGGTATCACTCCCTCTACAAATAGTGATATGAGGAAGAGTATGGTTAACTTAGGAAAGGTGCACGCAGACACTTGGATTAAGAAGAACACTGCCAACCCAGTAAAGAGTGAGAGCATGGACAGACTATAAAACCTAACCCAAGTGAATTGCAGCATACAATAAAAAGGGAAAAGGACTTTGTTTAAAGAGAAGCCATGGAGAATACCGGGCAATTCAAAGGCAAGAGGAGAGGGGAGGCCAGGAGAGCACGACCACGACTCTTATCCGAAGCAGAGGCGTCTCGGGAAGGTCTGCAGTGGACGGACTGGCAGGAGACACGCAACCCGAGGACAGGGGAATGACTAAGAAGCACTGCAGCCCCTGCAGAAGTCAGAAGAAGATCGAGCTAGGTCGGTGAGACCCCCAGACAATAGCAGAGCACCGATAAGCACCTTGTGAGCCTCTGGGTGGCTGGGAGGTATCCAGTCATTGCATCGAATATAAAGCACTGAATGTCAAAAGCATCGAAAAAAATGCATCAGAAAAATGCATGCATTTTTTTCAAGGGTAAAGGTTTTATTTTATGTATAATGGCTTTTAAAGGGGTAAAAATTGGGGGTCGGGGGACCCCACATTAAAAAAAAAGAAAAAAAAATGCATTCAATTCTTTTTTTTGTTGCTTTTTTTAGATGCTAAGGCATTCGATGCTTTGGCATTCGATGCAATCACTATAAACCGGCTGGGAACGGTTGGTGGGAGCCCAAAGGGTTGATGACTAGCAAAGAAAGGGTCGGGACCCTCAACACGCAGCAAGCAGCCTCCTAAGTCTTCTTTCTCATCGTAGTACTTGGGAAAGAAAGTTCCCAAATACTAAGAGCCAAAAGAGTACAGAAATAAGGGTCTGGGACCCACAGCTGAAGGGTGAACTGTCCAGCAGATAGACAGCACACGACAGGGTAGTGAACCAGGGCTGTCCACCAGATTAGTAAAGCGGACAGACTGTCCCTGGATGGTTAGTGAACCTGGGCTGTCCAGAAGAATGAGAAGCCTGAGAAAGGCCAGGGGAAGGGAGACATTCTCCCATCGTTTGTCGAACTTGCTGAAAACCCTGAAAATGGCCAGGGGAAGGGACACAATCGCCCATGGTTTGTTGAACATTCTAAAAAATCTGATAAAGACCAGGGAAATTTAGACATTCCCCCATTATTTGTTGAACTTTCTGAAAAGCCTGAGAAAGGCCAGGGGAAGTGAGACATTCCCGTAGTGTTTGCTGAACTTCCTGAAAAGCCAGAGAAAGGAAAGGGGGAAGGGAGACATTCCCCCACCAGTATTGAACTGTCAGAAAAACCTGAACAAGGCCAGGTGGAGGGATATATTCCCCCAGCAATTATTGTGTTGCCTGAAAAGCCTGAAAAAAGCCAGGGCAAGGGAGGCCTTCCCACCACAGAGACTTCAGCTACCAAAACCTGAGAAAAGATTGGGGGAGGGGGACATCCTCCTGGCATTGTGAATTAGGACCAGAGGGAAGGGACTCATCCCCTTGGTCAGGAAGACTGAAGAAAGTCAATTCCCAAGGAGACCATAGTGAAAACAACAATGAACAATAAGGGACATTTCAGATCAACTATCCCTCAGAAACCCGGTGAACTTGGAACGTTATGTTGCTTCAAATGAGACTGTAACCTGGGGAAGGGAGACATTCCCTCAAAATACAGTCTCAGTTCGGAACTATTAAAACCCCTTCAGATATTTAGTTTCATTCATGGTATAAGGAAGGAAATAGGTTTTTGACACAGGATGGTGGACTCTTTACTTTGGACATCCTGTCAGACTCTGTAGTTCGTTCATTTGAGGCAGGGACTCCCCTCTTAGAAATAGGGCAAGTGTGAAGGTATCATGAAGCAAGACGCAAACAACAGATTCAAAGTTCAAACAAAATGTATTTATTAACTTACATGTCGGGATGGTGTAAGGCCTAAGTTTCCCCTCCCCCATCCCTGCTGCGCCCTCCCCCATCCCTGTTCTCTCTCTGCACTCGCACGTGCTGAATGCTCACAAGGCCTTGTAGGGCCGCCTCTCTCTTTCATTATTATATTTACCTTTCATTCCCATGTTCCCTCCCTGTTGCCCTGTGGGCGCTTTGAAGCGTAATTTAATTGATGTATAAGCGCCTTACAAATCCACAATAAATAAATAAATAAAATAAGGTAGGACTTCCCTACCTAATGAAACTAAGGATAGTCTTAGTCAGTAAGTTCAACTTAAGAGTCTGTCTGAGTGCAGAACCTATACTTGCCCTCACAGTTAAAGCTAAACAAGGTGTAGGGATGTCAGCAACAAATGAAATAGTGTTCCAAATAAAGTTCTGAGCTTTTTCCTGCTTTAGGCTTACTTTCCAGCTCCCTTTCGCCAAATTCAAAGCAGTTTCAAAGTCTCGGGGTTCCCTTCGCCAAGAAGACAGCGCAGTTCCCAAAAAGGCCACAGAGTTCCCTTCCCTAAGGCGCCAGCTCTTCCGACTTGCCAGTGTACAATAAGTTCAAGTCTCTTGATTCTCACGACCAATTCCAGGTGTAGGCAAGGCATGGTATCACAAGTATGACACAGACACAATAAGTACAATTTGTAAAACATTTATTGAGGTTTCTGGGGTTTGGAAAACTCCGACTCTGCCCTATAACAAAGATGGGAGTAGTCTCGACCATCAAATGATAAACAAACCAGTCCTAAAAGAGTCTGTCAAATCAAAATGGCCTATGCTAACAAAACCTAATGCCTGCCCTATCTCTTGTACAAAAA